>NW_026099574.1:1366649-1435884 GCF_025091365.1 Daktulosphaira vitifoliae
AAAAAAAAAAAAAAAAAAAACACATCTTAGTAAAACCAATACCTTCTCAGCTTCGCATCGAAGCTAAAAATAATAATAAAGTTATGAAATATGTTTCATTTCTGTATACTAAACAACAACAATTCATATATTATGACAATTCTATCAGTAATTTTTATAGCAAAAAAGAAATTTAAAATACATAAATTAAAAAAAAAAAATTATTTCTTTTTATTAGTGATAAATATTAAAAAATATACTCTAAATAAATATAAGTAATCAATAATTGATAAAAGAATTTTTATATTTATTTTTTTTAATTCAATGAAGTGATAATTGAATTAAAAATTATAAGCGTTGTCAGATAGTCTGATATAACTTGTATATAAAAGTAATGTTTCGAGGCAAGTCAATTTATTTAATGATAAAACTATATTATAAATAAAATAAGTTAAATTAACAAATTTTATTAATTTTATAGTTTTTATAAATATTCAGTAATACTGTTTCAACTAGATGCATAAATGAAATTAATTTTTTAATTTAATTTAATTATTTAATTTAATAATATAACTAAATGAACAATGAACGTCACACACTATGACTATTGCCGTATGCATTAATTATATACCTACAATTAAACATTATAAAATAATTAAATTAAATTATGCGTATTGAGTAATAATTATATTGTTATAATCTAACGAAATAATGAAAATTTATACATGAGCAATTAAAAATGAAATAGAATAATTTGGATAATAAATTGGTTACTGCGTAGCTATAGACGTTTCAAGTAAAATATGAAAATTAAAAAATATCAGATTTTCATGATATCATTTTTTTTTTTTTGTGAAATATACGAAAAGTAAAAACTAGCATTTATCACCCCAAACGTTGAATTTATGAAATGGTATATTTTCAACTCATTTGACATGAAGTTTAACACTTCTATTACTTTAATTTGTAAACTAAAGTGATAATTTATGAATATAATTAAGACACAATATATACCTGATAACGACGCTTGAACGAAAACAGCTGTAGGCTGTCGTCGATCTGCTCGTTGGTTGGCTCTTCAGAAAACAAAGGGTACTTCATTGTATCCAAAAACTGCGATGTCGCAGCAAATTGTGGTTGCTCTGATGTTGCGTTGCTCAGAAGCACACGTATGTGAATATATAATCACTCTCAATTTATATATCAATAATATCATATACCTGTAAAACGAATAAATATTATTAGTATATATTAATTTATTTATTAAAGATTTATTTATTTATTAATGTTAGTGAAAATAGTTCAGTTAAGTATACAAAAATAATTGGAGAGTTAATCATATTTATTTAAATTATATATTTTGCAAATAAGTTATTTACTAAGTTTAGTAAGATTTATGTACATAGTAAAGCGTACAAAATCATAAATCCATGATAATTTTATATACTAGAGATGGAACATATGTTTGGTATCAGCCCACAATATGGTGAATTAAGTAACACACATGGCTAATAAAATAAAGATCATTTATGAAAATAAAATAGACGAACAAAAAAAAAAAGTTCTACTGTATTGTAAACAACTACTCTGAAAATTGTACAATGAATAATTATACATTAACATTTTTAAAATAGCATACTAAGCGTAGAAATAACACATAATAACTTTAGACGTGATATTATCTCACATTAATTAATTAAATACTATTAAATTAAATCATATAAGTCATTGATATTATTCTTAGTGTAATTCGTTATATTCAATAAAACCATATAATAATAAAATACATATCTTAATATAATAAAAATTGTGGCTAATATTATTTAAAATATTAATCTAAAACTAAGAAATGTAAAAAATATTTAACTCAAAAAACAACAAAAACTACTAAAAAATTGCGTATATTATACTACTATTTTTTAGTAGTTTTGAGGCTATTAATAATATTCAAAACGTATTTTTAATTTTAAATCTATAGCTTTAATGAAAAATCAAATTACAAAAACAAGTGAATTAAGAGAATGGTGAATTATACACAAATATAAATTTTGGGAATATACCAGTTTCTTGTTCTAAATAAAAATTTTTAATTTTTATCATCATTAACTGCCTTTTTCGAGTTAGTCACGTTAACAAAAAAATAATCAATAAAATATATATAACTTAAAACAATTTCTTATCACTTCAATAAAAGGTATGATAAAAACTAACCCCCATTATTATAGCACAATTTAGCCATATATTGTAAATATTAGTAACAAAGATTTAATACTATAAGATAATGGCCTTCCCATTGGTATAAAAGAAATTGATCTAATGAGGTGATTTAAATGATAAATTGTGAACTTAAGAAAAACAACTCAAGTTTTATCTTCTCCCATTAGATAAAACATGTTACATGAGGTAAGAAACATTGAAAATTTCGACCAGAAAATAGAATTTCAATTAGATCAAATATCCGTTAAATTTAAAGTAGTACTAGTCAAAATCAAAACAAAGTAATTATTTCCGGTAAAGTAATTAATATACAATTTTTAAGAAAGTCTTGACTTCACTGAAACAGATATGATCAAATAACTATAAATATGGTATTTTTATTTTTTAAATTGTATTACAATTATTTTCAACTAAGTACTTTAAAAATATACATTATAAAAATCAAATGTACTTCATTACAATATATATTCTGAAGTTATTTAGGTAATGAGTAAGATTATAGTTGCTCGAACTATTATGCTAAAAGAAACATAACAATCAATTTAAACAATAACATATACCATAACTGTCTATTATGTAGGGCATAGAGTTCTACGCAGAATTTTTTGCTGACACGCTAAAATTTTAGTCATGCATATTGTTAGTGTAAATTAATATTTTAAACAATCGTTTAAAGCATTTATCAAACAAAAACATTTATCATTAAATATATAATAAACACAGAAACTTTTTCCTATAAAAACTTCAAGTCACAAAAATTATTACAATGTCATAAAATATCAGTTACACTCAAATTGAGATAGTAGTAAAACAAAAATATTTGCTGCCTTAGGCGCCAACAAAAAGTGGTATATCGAGAATGTTGTTTTATTATTACTCGAGTTAAAGAACCCCTCAAAACGACTGAAACCGGTAATAATAATAACATACTGAATAAGAATAAATACCGAACATTTCTACCTGAGTAAAAAAAATTATCCCAGTACATCCCTTTTTTATTCCATATGTACTTTAAGATCACCTGTTCCCATGAGAACAACTAGACTATTAGCCAGTGGTGCTGATTTATATACTACGTTCAACTAAATAGGGATAATTGTCCCTCTAGATCGTGCCAAAACCACGTCAGCCAACACAAAACAATACATTAATCAAATGAAGAACAGAGACGTTTCAAAACTATTATGCAACTTACAAAAGCAACATTTGGACTACGTTTAAATCATATCTAATATTATTGATCTCTAATAAGAATAACATTTTTTAATTTGTTTAGTTCATCAAAATTTCAAAACAAATTTTTTTTAGCTCTTTTCTAACACAAAAAAAAAATGAAATTGTTGATAACAACTTTAGGATAAGTACTTATTAAGTTACAAATATTTTAATACACAGTATGAGTAGCGCGGATGCGTACAGGTCGTACTAACGTATATGCATTTCATTTACAATAAATAAAAAAAATTGTATCTTCTACAAGTTAATAGTTGTTTCTGAAGGGATCTACTCCAGTCATGCTCTTTGATTATGCTTCTATACTAGTAAAAATAACTTAAATACTATCATAAATGAATCCATAAATTTAAATTACCTATATTATAGTTAAACAGGTGTATTAAAAAAAATATAAAAGGATCTATTCGACAGTAATAATTTGAAATAAGACTTTAAAAATTGCAGGCATTTTTATTAAACTCATAAGGAAATAGATAAATACATAATTAAAATACACATTTTTTTTTTTTATTATCGTTACATAAATAAATTTTACTTTATCATTTTACTACAAAAATTACTTAGTGATAATAGGCTGTTAAAACCCCTTGGTTTGAACAGCTACTTATATTACTACTTGATGACAGTTGAACTATTGATTAAAATGTAGAGATTAAATTGTCTGAACACTTATAACAACGTGATTTATAGTAAAATATTTTAAATGTTTTTCATATATTTATCAATAAGTATTAAACATTTGGTTTATAATGGCAATACATTATGCAATTATTGAGAAATCATTGAAATCTTAATCAAGAAAGAACAATACACATACAGAAGTATTTGATTCGCACTACATTTTGACCGGATTTAAAAAGTAGGACATAATAAAATATTTACTCAAAGTAGTTTGAAAACAAAAGCTATAGTTGAAAAAATTAATGATAACAATAACACTAAAAATACAAACGTAATTCAATAACATTTTATAAATCATTAAAACGTTATAAGCGCATAAGCTAGCAAATAAAATTTGAATTCGGCGAAAAGTTGTCGCCTCCAGTAAGAGAAAAACTACGTGTTTAAATTGCCATTTTATCATCTCATTATTCCTATGTTTGCTATGAACATTTTGTTTTTCTCTTACTTTCCCTATTTTCATCCCCGCGACGAGTTTTTTCGTAATTGAATTCAACACCCTTTACTGAAGTGTTTTTGTGAAACGAAAGTTAAGAGTATATATATGTATGTATATATGTCACCAACATGAAATTCAAAAAAACAAACGACGGAGGTGTAAAGTGCATTTTCGCAATTTCTCATGCTGTATCAACAACAATCGTTTCAACGCTGAAAATAAATACATACACTATACATATTATTTGCTTTGTTTGAGTACGAAAGCATTGGGAAAACGCTTAAAAAATAACGAAACAGAATAACTGTGCCGTGAAACCGGACTATATAGTGTTACATATTTGCCAGTATTAACAGTGAAATTGAAATATTTAATGTCCTTAAATCTTTCTACAATACTAAAACTCGGTTAATTAAGTAAAAAAAAAAATTAATATTAAAAGAATAGTATTTATCTCGTTCTTTCTCTAATCAATTGACAAAAATAAACATAAATAAATTTCATGTAAATAATAAACATTTGTTTTTTATAATAAAACGATTGATTCGTGAGACATGATACGTATTGACAAATTAATTATTATAGCTAATTTTAATTGATCTGAAATAAAAAAACAAACTTAAACTTTTAAATTTCATAATAAAAATAATTAAAATACATTTTTAATTTTAACTAAGATTTAATTATAATTTATATAATTAGTTTTATAAAAATAATTTATAGTTTAACTATGTTAAGGTAACTATAATTTATGGAAATTAATTATTTGATCGTAATTACTGGAACTTGAGACATACAACTAATGTTATCACATAACTTATTATTTTCTCCAAGGTAAAATTAAAGAACATGCATGAGCAAAATGATTAACATTTAGATTCCAACGGATAAAATAAAGAACGGTTAAGACAACTGTTAAAAGCTTAAATGATTGACGACAGAATTATGTCAAATAAATATTTTAATATTCAATTAACAGAAAGCCATAAAATCAGAAATGTTTACTACCAGACTTCTAGCAGAAAACAATTGTTTTGAATCCATTACTTTTAAATGTAATAAGAAAGAAGTAATTTTATTACGCTTTCGTCTTTAATACATTTATTTTCCAAGTATAAATTTTAATGAGTTTCAGAAGCTCATACATTCATAATTCAATTAAAAATAAATAAGCAAGAATCGTTTTAAAAAAAATAATTGGCAAAGATATTAATTTTCTATTTAAATTAAAAAATTTAATGCTTAAGGTTCTAAATAATATCATTATTACACAATTTATACTACAAGGCAGAATTATTTTTTATTATTTTTAATTAGATAATTTTGTGAATAATTCCACAAGTATAACATTTATTGTACACACCGCGGCGCTTTGATAAATGCACAGTTTTAAATAAAATATTATTTTCATTTAAAACAGTTGATAATTATTTAGATTTTAAAATGAAAAATGATTTAATTAAGAAAATGGCTGTTCAATAATCACTGTTAAACCATTATTTCTATTTTTAAATATAAGTGAGAAAGAGTAGTATGTCAACTTTTATCGTTAGACATTTCTAGGTCGCAACCCTCCTTCCGTTTAAGTCTAAAAATGATAATAACTTTCGAAATACTAGGCCAAAAGTTGTTATCGACCAATCATTTTCTTAATTAGATCATTTTTATTATGTGAACTAATAAAATAGTTTTTTTGTCATTTAGAAAAATAAAGTTGTTACCCTTAAAAGGAATAAGGGATAAATTAAAAAAGTAATTAATAGTTGATAAACTAAGAAATATATGGCACTAAGAAATACCAAAAATTATTTCTTAACATTATTATTTTTTAAGAGAAATCGAGTGGCTATTACTAAATGAATCATCTGTATTTAAAATCAACTAGTTTGTTACATCAAACTTTTTAGATTGAACTTAACCGCAAAAAAATAATTTTATCTATATCGCTATATCTGTCAAAGAGAACAAAAATAAGCGATTTTTGGAGGCAAAATAAGAGTCGTCTACGTTATCAATAAGTCACCCGAATTACATTCTTTCGTAGCTCACAGTATAGAAAATTAAATCAAATTACAATTCTTTAAATACTTAATTAAATAAAATACTCATATAGGAGTGTTGAACTTTTATAATGACGTTGGTTAAATAATATTGGCTATCGGTCAACGACTGTTGATTTTCTGGAAATACACGCAAAAGAGGCCATGTGTATATGATGGGTGTTTGGCTCGAGTTTTTAATGTTAAAAAGTGATCAAGGATCGTTAAAAGTAATGCAAGGGTCATAAAATAAAATATTTATTTCTAAACATGCTAGAGTGATTGAAAAACTCTTATAATAATATTAATCGCTGAAAGGGTAAGTAGTAGGATCACTATTTTATAAAAATAAATTTTATTTAAAGAAACCGCATGTTGAGTAATTGAAATAAACAAAATGTTTAATAAAATTATTGGAAATTTTTCAAAAAATACTTACGCCCATAATATATAAACATATTTATAAATTATTCATACAGATACTACTGAGGAAAATTAATTCATTCATAAAAAAAAAATTTCATAACAAAATCCTTATGTTATCTTATCTATTCGAGAATTAATTAATGTATGGTCTTTACCATACTTAATTTCTAAAAGAATTTAAGGATAGATTATTTTTACAATTTTTGAATCAGCTACCTACACAAGATCAATGTATCCAAGTACCCGCTTAGGCCTTTGAGCTAAAAAATATTAAATTTTTTTACCTATCCCTTCAGTAATCTATAATAGCTATTACAAATTTAATTAAATATCTTCTTTTCAGTTAGCTGATATAAAGGTTAATGCATAATAATCATACAAAAATAGAATATTTACAAATATTTTATGATAGAAAACATAATTAATGGATTTTTTTTTTTTTTTGAGTAATACATTTTGGATAGTTTCCATAACTACAATGCTTTAGACGATTACTTCCGGGCATTTTGAAGTGCTCCTAAACAAATCAGAAAAAATATCCCATAGACGATAGATGACGTTACAAAGATGGAACAGTGCCATGCAGGCCGTGTGCATCGGTCATGAAAATTTTATGTACAAGTCATGAACCTATTATACAATGACCGCCATAGAGATTAAAAACGAATTAATAATAGAAGAACATTGTCTAAAACAATCATTTCTATTGTTAAGACAACCTACAAAAATACGGCTGATAAATTCACATTCTATTACTCAATTCCAATTAAAGTATTAGCATTTACTCATTTTAGAGTACGATTAAACAACTTTTGATATGCATTGAAAAATAAGTTGAACAACTAGATATAAAACAATAATATCCCAATAAAATATTTTACAATAATAAAGTATATAAATCTTTAAGTCAAAAAAGAATCATTTATATTTAAAACAGAATGCCAGGTTTTAACATTACAATTAGCATTGAATAAAAGGCCTCTTGTTTAAAGGTTGTTGGTACTGAAACGCAAAGTTACAACATCAAACCTTTTTTTATAATTAAACATTACACGCATTAAAATATTATGAATTTTATTAGCCTTGTATGACTCCAAAAATACGATACAAGTACAACATTAACAGAGGCATTAAAAGGGTACTGTCTAGAAGGATAAAAACAAAAAAAATTGAAAACCTCTACACTCAAAACCATTTATAAACATCTAGTAATTTATTTAGTCTTAGGTAGTTGTTCAACATTCAATGACAAATTTAAAAATGTAGTCCAGGGGTTTATACTCCAGGTAACGATATTTATACATATAAGGTAGGATTCTAAAACATATTTCAAGTACATATTATTCTTTAGGACTCTCCAGAAAAAAATTGAAAATCGGCCTCTTATTAATACTCATTTTTCCAGTTTAACATTTATTTTCATATTTTTTTCATATAAAGTGTGATTTAACTTTTTTTATACTTTTTTGAGTTAAAAAGGCAAGTTACCCAAATATTACATTAAAAGTTAAAAATATTAGGTGATTTAAAATTTAGTTGAAAAAATTACATCATAATAATTTAAGAAGATACAAGATATTTTCAGATCATTATAAGATAATTGGGTTTATTAAGGTAATTGATTATTTACTTGATGTACTAATTTATTTGATATAATATACTATAATAAATATACTAAAATATGACTAGTAGAGTAAATTGTAAATTAAAATAACAAAAATTCCTTTTAAAAGTTTCTCACCAACATTGTTCCTTGACCATTCTCCATAACAATGTGAAAACTAAAAGCTAGACACAAATACTGTTAAGCTAAATTATTACCATCATAATAGTTCATGATAAGATTGTTTACGAAGGCTACGCACTAATGCAATGTGAGACGAAAACGTTTTACATGTGCGCACATTTTTACTGAACAATCTAGTGGCCAAATATGAGAATTTAGCGACCTAATACGAACAAATAGTTTTGTATACTAAAACGTATTCCTGAAACAAATTTAAATTCATTAACAAAATTCAAGAACTACAGCTATTAAGCGTCATCAGTTATCCACTGGATTAATTATTTTTAGGTCCCTGACGACTCCAAACATACACAAATGCACGCATTAATCGCGTGTCTACAATAATTTTTCGTGACACTTTCAATAAATGATGACGACAAGCATGAAAGAAATAAAAGAACGGGATCGTTTGATAACACTAAAAACTATTTTTTACGCATATATTACTCTAATCAAACTCGTACTGTTATCTAGAGCTTTAGAATCTGAACAAAACATTTCTTAACACGATAAAAACGAATGATCTGCGCAAAAAGATATCTCACAACAATGTATAGATGCGAAGTTCTGAGTTTCTGTTAAGGGCGCTCCTTTAAGTCTCCGCCATAGTTAACCTTAAGATAACTTACACATAACCACATGGAATTTACGACAATATAGGAAGTACTTACTTACTAGTGACGGAGGATACACCTAAAATTTCAGGGTAGCAGAAGTCTTAATAAATTCTTCCTTACAATAAAAATAATGTTTCGATTACGTTACGGCATAGCGCAAACACTGGACGAATTTTGAGCACAAATGAATGTATGAAGAATTAAATAGAAAATTTTGCACAGGAAATCGACACTACAAAAAAAAAATTAATACTTCAAGTAATAACGACGGCAGCAACAAACGCACGCACACGCAACACTCGTCAGCGGCGGCAACAGCAGAACACACACAGCCGTATATACACACTCACACGTACACCCTACCCAATATTTTACGGCGGCGGTAACAAAAACGGTGGACCCCACCACACTACCACATGGATAAAACACGACAAGGCTATGACGTTTGTATATATGTATGTGCTTCTTCCTTTCAGACTAGCACCACACACTCCGCTTCTCTATACTACACTATAATACTATTGTGTACATACATATACATAAGTACCGTCAGGGAGAGGCAGATGTGCCGCTAAAAAACCCGTGCGTAAAATGAGTATACAGCCTGAATCAAGGTACGCAAAGAAATATAATAACAAGTGGCATATTTTGCAACATCGAAAGAGTTCAACATTTTCAACTCGAGACGAATCTAGTGACAAAGAATTATATATAGTTTCTCTAAAAAACTACTGAAATTAAACTAAAATAAACAACACGCAATGAAACACATTATCACCGATTCAAAAAACCAAGTTTTTCATTAGCATTAGAATAAAAATAAAAATTATTATCTCTAACAATTAGCTTGAAAAATCTGTAATCCCACATTTGTCAAACGATAACTTATTTAGCCGTTAGGGACAAACATCAGTCGTCCAGTCAATAAACGAACAATACGATTGTACCAATTCTACGACACCAATCAAACAAGTCTACTGTTATAGCACAATACTATAGAAATTAAACTATGTAAATATAAATAATTGAATATTTCACTTATTTTGCTGACAATATATATTTTTTATAATGCTTAAATATTAAAGCATGCTATGTCCATTTTATAAGTATTTTGAAAAAACATTATATAGCTCGAAAGAAAATATCTTGATTTAACAATGGCAACTTTCTTTTTCTTAAACTGCAACAAAATTGTTAGCCCAAAAATACCGTTAGCTGCTAACATTACACAAACTAATAGTAATTACACTACAAACTACAAATTCATTTTGTCTATATGATTAATATACGTTACACATATATTAATTATATGGTCTATTGAATAAATTTTACAAGTTTACTACTCTATTTAACAAAATAGGGTGTTTAACTTTAAACACAATAACTTTATATTTTTTCGATAGGTAGCAAACAATTTTTTTAAATGTCCAACACAACTAGAAATATTTTTGTTTTTTTTTTCACTCAATTCAAAATGCAACCGCTTCTTATTCTTGCATATGAGTACGTATTTAATGAAGGATTTATGATGTATATGGACGGCTATTGAACAAACGTAAATGAAAATCCATTAGATCAGATTAAATAGACAACAGTTTTGCGGAAGGCAATAACCACATTGTCATACGTGAGTTTAATAGTCACTAATTTATCATAATTACTAAATTAGTCAATTGTCATAATGTGATAGAATTGTATAAAATAATAAGGTATGTCAGACTGATTTCACGTCATTTCATTTTTTATAAACAATTCAAGATAACGGTGTACTCTATAGGCACCAAATGAAAATCGTAAAGAATACGACTATAATTAAGCTAAACATAGTAGAACGTTCTAAATGAATGTGAGGCCTCCACAGTTACGTACTAATTATACTAAGTCATTTGTTTGTTATTCAAATAAAAAATGTACACGTGAAAGTATTTTATTTTATCAAAATTTATAATTACATTTTTTTATTTAAATATAACGATACGTGTCTTCTATAAGTACACACAAATAATACAAAAAATTATAAATAATTTTTTTTATTATAATAAGAGTCATCTACCCCAAACTTTATACGAGTACGAAAAATTCATATCGGTAACTATAACCAGTTTAACTAGTTTTTGTACTCAATAGCAATAAGTAGAATTTACTCAGCTAAGAACGATGACACTAGACTCGTATAAAATTAGCAAACATGAAAATCAAATCGTAGGCTTTATTTAACAAATTAATGTTTTTACAACCATACACATGCAATTTTTTAAAAATTATAGTTAAATAGTTCCAAAACATAAAGTATAATGTAAATTATACTTTATGTTTAAATAATTATTGACTTTTCATGGATTCAAAAAATAGAAACTTATCAATCTCAAAATTGAAAGAAATAAATAAAACTCATGTGTTTCTAAACGATCATAAACTTAGTAACCTAGAATATATCGCAGAATAGCAAGGTTAATTGAAATTATTTAGCTAAGCAACAAAATTTACGAAAAAAGAATATCTGACTTATATGTATCTAGTCAACCAAAATGTAGGTACTAGTAGTCATCATTACTCCATTTTAAACTTTTACTCCTAAAAAATTAATTTATGAAACCGTTGATCCCAACAAAAAATTGTGCATACTGCAAACATTAAAATACATATATGCTAATGAATAACTACAGTTGAATTATTTTATAATTAAAAAAAAAAAAAGAATTATTTTACTGTAATGTAGTTTTTACTCACTTCTATTCTTTTATTGGGGATGCAAATATTTTATATAAATTGTTTTTAATATGTGTTACAAATGTAATATTTTGTTATAATCATTATTTTATAAAAAATATTGCTTGTTAATGACTCAATTTTTGTCTTATTTTGAAAATGTCAACTATAATATTGATCACATGTTAAAAACCTATCTAAAATATGACGCGTCAAATGTTACCTCCACCCTGTAATAAAATCACAGATATTGCCTTACATTATAGTTATTTATCGATGACATTTTACTTGTTCGTAATTTCAACGTATGGAATATCAAGAATTTTTTTTAATTTTTCGACTTTGAGCAGCTACCTAGCTTATTTTCCCAACCAAAGGTGTTTAATAGTGATTATCACACAGGATTTAATTCTACGATGGCGCCATTATCTTAAAATACAAAGGAAACTAATATTAAATTTATTAATATTAGAGGGAAAAATGTAGGACTTGTCTAAGTTCTTAACCTTTAAAGTTTTCTTAAGCCGCCCCTCTTAGTGACACAGTCTGTAGACAATTTTGTAACTGTAGACAATATGAAACATGAGATTATAATATTCGAATATGGTATTAATGTTTAAAGATTTTTAATCAAAAATGAAATATATTAAGGAATACCATTGTATTTGAATAGTTGAGTTAATACTTAAAAACTTAACAACTATATACATATAGAGACACACGGGGTTAAAGTGCCCATTTTTTTCTATCGAATATTAAAACTTTTAATATATGAGTTTTTTTTAATACAAACAATTTTTATTGTTTTAAGCTAGATAACCAATTAAAAAATACAAATTAACTATAAATAGCAATATTAGAACTCCATTTTTTGAGTAATGAACTGAAAAAAATGAATAATAAAAGCGTACACCTACCATATTAAGGGGTTAAAGTTCATTTAGTATTGAGTAAACTTTAACGAACAAATAAATAAATTACTGTTTTACCGGGTATTTTTTATTCACAATAACAAATCAATCACAAAGTAAATTGAATTTAGTAATTTGACAGATCAATACCAAAATATTTAATTATAATGAGCTAAAAAAATAGCCAAACAAAAAAAAAATTGCCTCTATTATTCAATTTTTGGTCAAATATTATGATTAATACATCAAAATAGTTTGATTTTTACTGAATACAAATTTTTATTTTCAACATTTTAAGTCCAAAATTGATAGTATATATATCATAATTAGCGTCATTATATGGATATATTTCTAGTAGGTCTCAAGCTTAAAATTTGGAAAAAAAGTTTCTTTTTAATACAGTTTGACTGCTATTTATGTAAATTATAAGTATAAAAAAATTATTCACTAATTTTAAGGATTTTTACCATTCTTTAAAAATAAAGCGTATGCTATAATTTATAATATTCTTGAAAATGTATTTTATGACAGTTGATCATTAAATACTTTTCAATTATTTTTTTTTTTTATCAAATAATTCATTTATATGAATTTATGTAATTATTTTAGTATTCTCAGTTCATATTCTTCAAAATTATTATCTTTTATATCTCAAGTCGAATGAGTATTTCTAACAAGAATTCTATTATATTATGAAGTTTTAGTACTAAAGACAGATTTAGAAATAAATAATTTACTTTAATCGTTTAAAAAATTGGTGTCTAAGGAATTAGTGATCGAAATATCAAACACAGTATCTTTTGACTTCAGAAATTTAATTTCTTTTCTATTTTGAATTGAGTTATAAAGATATTTTACATAAAAAATGAAATGTTATGTCTTTAATATAGTTTATATTAAAACTATATATGTTTTAAAATAATTTTATTATGATATAATTATATTCATATCAAAAACAGAATAACAGAGGCCGTGTTTTTAGTTTTTTAGTGTATTTTTGATCAAAATATTAAAAACATTTTGAGCGACGAGTAAAATTTTTTTTTAAATCTTAAATCTTCAAAAAATACTTATTTTAATGTATATTATAAAGTTAAAATGGTTCTCATTAAAACTTCACATATCGACTTTAATATATATCTATATATACATTACTTGGTATATATATCAAGGGAATATACATGTTTGACAAATCCTATAACTTTTAATTCGGCGACTTTTTCCTAGTACTTTTTTAAAAAAAGTTTTTAGATTTTTGAACTATAATAATAATAATAATAATATAAATTATATATTTTTTTTATTAGTTAAAAAAAAAATTTTTTTAATAATTTTATAGACTAGATTTTAAGCAGAATTGTATAGTAAAACTTCTTATTAATGTTTTATAGTAAAATTTCTTGAAAATTATAAAGTTTGCAAGAATAAACAATTTTACACAATCATTAAAAGATATTAATTTTTGCTGAAAAAAAGACGACTTTTCTCGCAATGATTATAATGAATTTCCGAAGGTTATGGTAAAAGTGCAAAATTATAAAAATCTATCATCTTGGAAACTATCACTTAGCTGGCTTGTTAGATACCGTAACGTATTAAAAATTTTACCAGTAAAAAACAGCTTATGTTGATTTCAACGAAATGAATTTTATGTTTCATTATTAAATGCTATTTTTCAATATTGGTTTACTGCACCTAATTCAAATGAAGCTCCAGTAAATGACATAATTTTCTTTAAAATATTAAATGATTATAAAACAAATGATTAACAGTGCCAGTGTTTGATGATTTACGAGGCATTGTACAAATTGTAAATTTGTGGCTCATAACTATGTAAAATATTTAGAGCGCGAGCCACAAAACCAACCCAAAAGCACGAGGCCCTGTGCGGTTGAACCAACTGCACAACCTTCACGCCGGTACTGTAAACAGATATCTAAAATTACTTTTAAAAATGTATAAATCACTTATGGAATTTAAGCGATAAATGTGTATTTTTTTTTTCAATTTTAAATACTTGCCTGGACATAGAAAAAAATCAATTAAAAATGTTTGATTGTATTTTTCAAAATGTGTTTTACACCTCATTCAAAAACTGATCAAATGTGGAACAACACGAATAATGAAGGAGAATTTCTTATGAAAGTACAATTGAAGTTTATAAACTAATGAAATAGAAAAATTGGCTACAGTGTAGATAGTACTACTTTCATAAGCGACCTTTTTTGGGAAAGAAGAATAGGAACTTCTCTCTTTTTCATCATTAAGTTTTCACAAAAAATAAAACTTACAGTAAATTAAAGATATTTAAAATTTTTAAATTATGTTGGATAAAAAAACCGTAATATCTATTGTGACAACTTGATATATAATCAATAGATTATAGGCTATATCGTTTTATACTTAAACAAATTTTTATAATGGCAATTATTAGATTTAGAGCATATTGGTTAAAAAATACTTCTAAAACCAATGAACTAAATTTGTTGCTATAATTGGTACAATAACCACTACTAGTGCATACACACTAATTAGAACTTCAAAATAAACGAACAAAAAATAAATTATTAACTCTATATTCACCTTAAGTTTATTATTAACACTCCATACATATTAAAATTTATCATTCCATTAAAATTATGAAAAAACTTAGAAAATAGGTATTTGAATTTTATTCACAAGTTCATATTTACTTTTCAGTAACTTTGAGAAGAAACTCTCGGTTGAAAAGAAAAAAATAATAGTATGTCCTTTTCTTTTGGCAATATTAATGCTGTAGTATTATATAACATAACAGTACTTCGTTTAATTTAATTAAAAACCAATTGAAATAATTTAATGAAAGTTCAAAAGATATATAGTAATCAAACTGCAAAAAGACAAACATCACAATAAACAAACTCGAACTTATAACTTAATTGATTACCTCTATAAATAAATGTAATAATTTGAAGTTTTTTAGTCTTGACTTATTGTACAAAACTTGTTATTTTGAATCTCAGGCAGGTAAAGGTCAGATTAAAAAAAAATGTACATCAATTGCAAAGGAACTATCTAAAGTAGTGTAATTTTATAAAAATAATTATTTTCTATCATTCATTTTTAAAAAATGTATGGCCATTTATAAAAAAAATTTGCCGTAATTCACCGACTTTTAAAATCAAAATTATTTTGAGATTTCGACCATTAACAGGGAACGAGAGAACTGTTGTCAATTTTTTAAGTGCAATGTCTTCAACTAGTTACGATTTGTGATCTTTTGATGTATCATTGAATGAAATTGGTCCGATGAGACCTGAGAAAAAGTAGCGACAGACATAAAAAAACAAAAACACATCATAATTAAAATTATGACCATCTCAGCTTGCATTGAAGCTAAAATAAATTTATTTTAAAAATAAATACGTTTTACTGTAAAAAAATTATTTTGTTTTAAAGTTTATGGCGTACCAACCAAATTTATTTGGTCTCTCATGGAAATTTCAGTTATTTAGTCTAGATAATTAACACACAAACGTTATTCCTATACCACTAAGCTCAATGAATAAATGTACATTAATTTACTCTGTAATTAATAAACTAACGACTAGAAAAGAGCATTGTGTATGTCTATTATACGTTGAAACTGGGTATGTTTATTGCGACACATAACATTAATCTGGAGGGAATGTTAAATCTGAACACTTAAAATTCATCAAAATAATTGTCTGCTAAAATTGTTAAATATCGTGTATGTACATTACGCAAATCGTAAAATCATTTATTGAATTCATTTATATTCAAAATGACTGAAATAATATAATTAAACTTAATCACTTTCTGTATTAAGGAGTCATTTTTAATAAAATTAAGTTGTATTAAGGTAACATAGTAGCAATAGTTTTATATCATCAAAAAAATATAAAATGCTAAAAACTATAGTTAGATTATTTAATTTTTATTAAACAATACAAATAAGCAATTTGGAGCAATTAATTAATTATGCTTCGCGCAATATATTTAAAAATATAAAACATATCGTAATTTTTACTTTTCTGAAGTTAATAGTATCCTATGTTTTATAATTTACATAGGTCCCATACCACCTTAAACACCTCTCCACCTTAAAAATATTATCAACTTAAGTTTTTTAAATGGCAACATATATGTTTAACTAGCGTAAAATAAGAAAATGATCTATCTAAAATAATAACTGGTCGTTAACTTTTGACACTGTAATTCTAAATTTATATCTAGTTGACATTACCCTCAAAATTAAAAATAAATTCCATACTTCCTCATAAATATAAAAAATCCAACAAAAATAAGATTTTTAAAATCAACAAATATAGGGTTCTTTTAAGGTATTGATCATTAAAATCGATTCAGTGAGATCTGACAATTTTTATGGACAAACAAAAAAGACTCATCATTTAGTAAAACCAATAACTTTTCGGCTTCGCATCAAATCTAAAAACGATATAAAAATCTATTATAACTTATACACACTCTAGCTAAAAATTAAGTTGTAAAACAACAAAATTATATTGCTTTGTAAAAGAGTATGTGTGTGATGTAAAATAAACATACTTAACGTTAATTTATATTATTTTTAGAAATTTTAACGTTGTTTGATTAATATAATAAAACATATATCCATTAACAAAATTAAATATTATTTAAATACAAAAAATTATCTTGCATCAAGCTCTAACATACATCTCTCACTCTTCTTTATTAATAGTATATATTCAATATATTTATTATAATAACCAAATATGATTATTATTGTTATCATAATATAAAAATCGAAAATTTTCATATTAGTCTTATCAGCTATAGCAGTGTTAAACGCTACCCTCAATTTTTCGAATAAATTTACCTATATATATATATATATTTATAAAATTATTTTAAATTTAAAAATCCATATTTATTTTTATGTAAACAAATACATACATCAATTTTAATTAACCTACCAAAATGTGTACCTAGAAATAAAATTTTGATTATGAAATTAAACGAAATAATGCTTACTCATTCAATGTAACCTTAAAATAAATATGCAAACGACTAGAATATATATCAGGTCAAGAAAAATTAATATTTTATGATGGTTTCAACAAATGTGGTTATTTATTATTTTTTTAAGAAACAAGTAGGCTTATGTAAAACAAGAGCGAGCAATAATTCCCAAGAGATAAACCAACACCACCACTATAGACTATTACTAACCTAAACCTTTAACCTCCAAAATATATAGTTTGTATCTAATGGACTTGGATGCAAAAGCGAAGAAATACCAGTAGGCAGTCGGCACCATTTTAATAATTCATAAACCGCTAATGTCCAGGAACTCAGGTGAACGCATTAGCTCTCTTCCAACATAACCCACTCTCCTCTACATTTACCCTTTAGCACAATGTTTCATGTGAAGCTATCATCTTTTAATGCAAAGCAAAAACATTTGTAAGGCTCAAGAACTGTAATCCGACCGTTTTCGGTATTGAATATATGAGAATCGATGTTTACTTCGTAGTCCAAAAAGGATATACTCATTTTTTTAGGTTCAACATTACGGCAAGGCAAATAGTAAAAGGATAATCTTCTAGATACACTGTATAAATTCAAGCAAGATACTCCACTGATTATTCATAAGTTAATAGAATTTATAGTTATGAATATTTTATAAAATAAACAATAATATTCCCTCACTCAAAAAAAACAAATTGAAAAACACAAAATATATTTAAATTTTGGCAAATTTTAGTAAAAGTTTTCATAATATTTTGTAACGTAATAAAATTATTATAAGTATAAGGTCACAGGGAACTGTATTGAAACAGTTCGCGTCGTACACCCGTAGGTTCAGTGCTACACATACACACATAATTATTTATTAAGTTGATAAATTGTTCCTACCACCTTATCCTAAATGCCACATCTGACAACGGTCACACTGTCAAGTACCCTCTCACGTGTGTGATCAAGCCGGCATAAAAAATTTCGGTTATGTTCAAAAAAAATCTTCATCATCATCTACACACCTTCTAGCACAACCTCATGCTGTCATTTTTTATTTTTTCCCGTTGCCGTCAACTTCAAAATAGAGTAATATTTTTCATTTTGACTTGGCCATCATAATGGCATCAACAATGTACACATCAAACTTGGACATCAGCTAGATTATGTGGTATTGTTTATCTTTTTATTTTTCTTGCTCAGTGTATCAATATTTTAATATTTTACTTAAATAATTTGTTTGTTAGTGATCTGATTATGTGGTCACATTTTTTAGTTACTGACTATGCATGTTAACTAGGAATTTTCTATGATGAATGGTCATCCTTATGACCCATGGTCAATCCTTATATTTTTTCTTTCATTATTTCCCTTTTCATGAGCTGACAGTTCCTCGGGTGTCGTCAGGGTGGACATGGTGAACATCTCAATGAGCCCTCTACATTTATGTAGAGGTTACCCAATGACGTTGGTGACATGTCCATTATACCCAGACACATGTGTTGGATCTGTCATGCTCATGTTTTTTCCAATAATCTCCTATTTCATTCTAAATGGTTTATTAATTAAAATGACTCTTTAATATTATAATTATGAAAATTGATAGACTATTTATCATAATAGAGTAAATTACTCTTTAGGAGAGAAAACCTAGGCCGTTAGATGGATAGACTGTCAATTACAGCTTGCGATACATGATTATGGTAAATCACTATTGTCTTAAATTTATGTGAACATAATGCTTAATGTAATTAAAAAGTATTTTATCGGCTAAAGCAATATTAATTGAATAATTTTCAATTTATATATTTCTATGATTGATGGAGTTACCTTAAACCTCTGATATCTTGTATACATATTCCTCTTGAATCTTTGACTATTGTTTCATCACTACTTTTATTTTTTTTTTTTTGTTAGACCCCCTCGGAGTTCTTGTAAAGTTAAACTATATTATAATGAGATTAGCTAACAAGTTATATTAAAGAACGGCATTAATTATTTAGAAAAAAACTAGAATTTAAGTAAACAATTTCCTAATTTTTTTTTTTTAATTTATACATTTTTTGTTAAAATATTTGACCAATGACATTTATAAATGTAATAAAAGTCAAGCGCTAGTTTGAACAATCCAATAAAGTTGATATGACACGAGAAAAGATTAATATATTAACATTTAACACATAATATCAAATAAAGATTCAATATGACGTCATTACTTTATGATGTGTATGCAAGCACGCATGCTGAAAAATAAGTCACGAGCCAAACGTTCCGGAAATATAATTATCGGCCTGTCCAACTGACACGAGTTTAATCACGTTACGAACACAATGTAAAGGAGTTAAGGAGTATTTTCTCTATCTGTTTCTCTCTTTCATTTACTAACCTCTTCTATTCTGTTTCATTCTAACACATATTTTTCTCTTTCTATCTGTTCATGCGGTAAAGAGACTAATTTCAAAGCTTTAACGCCTCTTCATCACTGTTTCTGACGCCCTTCGAGAACTTGAGATGACGAAGTATAGTAATGAAATACCATAAACGACAATGCACAGTACAACAAACAGCTCACATTAAATAGAGGACAATTTACCCTTAATGTGTTTGGCATAATTTACACAATCTTATCAAAACAAAAAAATAATCTTATACATATTAAAAAATAGTTTGTAAATGTTAAATCATTTTTGACAATTTAGTTCATTAAATTATGAATAAGGTACAATTGACAACTGCCTAAAAATTATAAAACAAATAGGTAGTTACAAGTTTCAACCTATGCTTTTTTCAGGTAACTTTATTATAATATCTTTATTCATACAACGAAATTATAAAATTAAATACTACAATATAGTTAATAAATATAACATAAATGTGAATAATTATACATTTTTTAAGATAAACATTTTATGATACTACCTTAAAATCAGGAGTTTGTTGCTGAATAGTTAAAACCTTTCAGGTATAACCTAGAAAGTTCGAGGACCATTTATACGTAAAAAACAAGTTAACAGGACAATTTTTTTTCACTTTTACTATGTAATATAAGCATTAATGTAACATACATTTAAAGGACGCAAAAATTCCAGAAAATTCAGTTAAAAGACATTCCATGCAAATTTCGCTATTTTGAATCCCACCCTGTGAGCAGGTAAAATGTAACATTTAATATATATATATATATATATATATATATAATGAAGGGGAGGTGTCTAAGGTATTTATAAAAACAAAATTTGTTTTGATCGATGATTCATTTCTCAAAAAATTATAACATTTTAAAAAATGTCGAATTTTTCTGATTTTGTCAGCATTTTTGGAGGGATTTCCTCTATTTAAAAATAACGAGTACATATTTTCAAATTTTAATTTCCTATTCGATAAAATACACGACAATCCTTAAAATAATAGTGGTAACTACAGACAAATGACTAACGTATCATTTTTAATGGTATTCAGAATTTCAAATTAATTGAATTTATTTGCTATATGCACAACTTGAGCAATAGTATCATTACTATTTTATAGGTATTTAAAATTGAGTTTAATAGAAAAATTTTATAGAAAGAATTTCGTAGAAAAAACTATCATTCCAGATTAAACATTTTATTGTAAAAATTAATTAAAGGTAAAAGTGAATGTCCATTTTTTTTACAGCTATTAAATTTAAAAACAAATTCTATAATATAAGACAAAAAGACATGTTTTAATAAAAAATTTAAATACAAATTACCCTGTAGTAATTCCAGCTAAATTTTTAATATCAGTAATTCAATAACTGTTTATTTTTTCTGCTGTAATCAATTTGATATAAAAAATAAATGTAATCCAAGATATTAATTACAAAAGGAAATTACAATTTCATTAGTTTCTTTGATATACGATCAATTGTTACCTCAAAACTTTTTCGTATTTTTCTTCATCTTTATTTCAACTACTTGGGGTCAACCACCCTTATCCTAAACTTCCATCTCCCACATCATCTGCGCACACATTAACAGTCCTTATATCACATATAATAACAAACCTACATTCCTTTTTTGGTCTTCATTTACCTCTTTTTCCTTCAACATTAATTTCCAAAAATCTTTCCGATTCCTCTCTCCTCATAATATGACCAAACCATCTAAGTCTATTTTCTCTCATCTTATCTACAATTTATGCTACACCTATAATCCCTCTTATATGTTCGTTCCTTATGCAATCTTCTCTAGTAACTACACTCATCCATCTAAGCATTCTCAACTCTACTACACTCGATCTCTTATCAACGACCCAACAATTTGAATCATACATCATAACTATATATCATACATCATTATTTCAAAACTAAATGAAATAAAAAAATTTAATCTCAAATTCATAATTAGCATCAAAATTTCTAATAGAATTGTCCTAAAATATTATAGACCACAAAATAACTGTTTACCTGAAATATATCGATTATTTGCAGGCGAATTGGCATAAGCGATATTTTGATCAACAAATTTTTTTTCCTAAAAATATGTAAGTAACTTATAGATATTTTAAATTAACCAGATCTGAAGATTTTAGTAAAATTTCGCTTACGCCAATTAGCCTGCAAACAGTAGATATTATAAAATATATTTACAAATATGTGTAATAAACTTGCAAACTCTATTTTATATATATTTTTTCAAATTTTTTTAAACATTTTTAATTTAAATTCTGATCAGTTTACCGCAACTTTATGTATCGATAAAATATAGTCAGAGAAAAAGATGTTAAAAAATATTCTTAAAGAAATTTATTTAGAATAAGTAAAAATATTTTTTCTATGTGCAAATTATCTTTCCAAAATTTTAATTTAATCAAAATATTAACTAGCTTCTTTCAAAATCTTGTAAGTTAAACGTTTGAATATCTTTTAATTATAATAAATGACGTAAGATTAAAGAAAAAGAACATTATTTCAATGATATAAGTATTGTTTTAAAATTCAATGAAGAACCTCATCAACAATTTTCTTTAAATGTTATCACGACTTTAAGATTTTGATACCATTACGTAATACCAATATTTATCATTGCCATTATTAGGTGGTTTCTAGTTGTTACAAGAGAAAATAAACGGAAATGAAATTTATTCAAGGGACATTTTCGCACTAAACTATGAATTTCATTCAGTGAAATAGGAAATTTAGAAGAAAAAAGTATTTTGTCTTAAAACTCCTATTTTAATGGAGTCAACAGATGAATAAGAAGGTATACTAACTCGTTTCATATATTCAAAATTATAAATATTCTGGTTACGATAACTCAATAAAATCTGGAATTAATTTACGAAAAGAAGCTTTCATAAAATCAAAAACTTTGTAAAACGCTGTATGTTTAATCTTACCCAGCCATAAATACATATATTAAATTGTTTATATAAGAAAAAAAAATCAAATAGAATACATTTTGTAATACATTTTAATCACATTAGTAAAACTGAAATTGTATCTCAATCAATTAACAGCTAACAATTGAAATATTCAAAATATCTATTATAACAAAAATATTAATTTTATTTAACTATTTATTATATAAATATAATTTTTGACAAAAATATAAATTATATAAATAAAAATCTGTCTTAAAATTCATTTTTCTAAAGTTTGACGACACAACTGTAGTTAATTTTTTTTTTAATTCATGTTCACAACACATAAGCGTAATATAATTGTTCGATTTTCGATGAATTACTGAGTAATATCAATAGAGTTTAAATCCATGTTAAAATTACACTATTCTAAATTAATTTTATCCACATCCTTCGAGACCTCAAAATTACGACTTTATTTGGTACAAACTAAACTTTATGAATGTTTAAGCTTCCAGTCATGTGTCTCAACGGACCAAAACAACCATGCATTTGTATCCCTTTTACACGGATCAACTTGCAAAATAACAGAGACACATTCAATCTATACAATACTGCTCGTATAGAAAAGATACAGAGCGTGACTAATATTATTGAACTCATTCGTTTCATAGGTATTTTAATGTATTTAATTAAGATTGTACACAACAACAGTTATTCTGCTCCAGTGCCGTAAACGAACCTAAAAGTTGAAAGCTATACAAAATAACAATACTACCCTTCTTAATATTTACATCTCAGGAAAAGGTACATGTTCACTCTTTCCATTCAACAAGAACTAACAAACCCAACGAATCCAGACAAAGCGACAATGATCGTGATAAAATATAAATAACTTTAAAGAACTAAAAACTAATTAGCAGATCCAATCCAACCGCAAATAGCGATAATATACACTTAAATGTAGATAATTATCATTTGAACGCTTTTATAGTAAAGATTTATTGATTTTGATAACTGTCAGCACCTTTACCTATTATTTTAGTCTTTAAAATTCAACATTAAAAGTTGATCAAGCGTCAGAGTCATTTTTATAGTTAATATCCTAAAAATTCATTAAGATATTTAAAAAAACAATAAGAGCTGACAACTTGGGGTAATATTGTTTAAAATTAAAAATATAT
This sequence comes from Daktulosphaira vitifoliae, assembly GCF_025091365.1. Lineage (NCBI taxonomy): Eukaryota > Metazoa > Arthropoda > Insecta > Hemiptera > Phylloxeridae > Daktulosphaira > Daktulosphaira vitifoliae. The sequence continues at coordinate 1,391,200 of NW_026099574.1, forward strand.
TTCAAATATTAATTTAATTTTGGAAACAATATTACAATCAGTGCTAAATACATACGAAATACGTATACATGATTATTTCTTATGGTTTTTTTTTTTTTCAATCAAAAATATTTAATTGAAAAAATTTGTATGCATAAAAAAATCAAATAAAATAAAAGTTAATATCGCTATGCACAGCGAGTAAGGCAGTAACTCAAAAAAATCCATTTTGTAATTATGAGGTATTGAATTTAGGTTTTACTCTTCTTATAATAACTTTCAACAAAATATCGACAAATTGGATTGAATCGGAATCAAACTACTAAGAAAATTAATAAACATATAGCATGTAACCAGAGAGTAATTTTTATTTACATAATCATGTAAAGTGAGAAAAAGTAAGTTACTGCCTTACTTGCTGTGCATATCCTGAATAAACGAATATTTTAACGTATTTCTATAAAACTTTATACATATAATTCATTTTTCAAGAAATAAATGTAATAAACTATAAGATACAATAATGATAAGTTTTAAATTTTAAATTTTAATTGGATTACTTCGAGTTCATAATATAATTACTTAAATAAAATCAAGTAATTGATTAAATATCACGGGAAAATTAAACAAGTATTGGAAAATACTAAAACGGAAATCCTATTTCTTTATTCGTCCAACTTATGTCGCTGATGAAAGAACACAATTGCTACGTTTAGATGTACTAACATTTATTGGCAACAAATCATTACAAGCGTCCATTAATCCCAATCCACTAAACGTCAGCGTCCTTAATTTAACTCATTAATAACGCCCGACCAATAGTTGAAACTTCTTATTCATTACTGACTTCACAACTTTGACGCCTATTCATTAAAATATACTAAACTAGCCTTTCGTGCCTTTTTGTTCATTTCACCAACAATAAATAAAAAATAAGTCGATTCTAGCCCTAATTTAGTTCATTTAGTTTCGTAGAGTTTATTTAAAACATTTCTAAATTCTATTATTTTACAACAAAAAGACTTAAATCAAAAACAACCCTTTTTTTTACTTTTAATTTTTTGGTAAACCAATTAAAAAATAATAAAATAAGGTATAAATAATAAATTATTTATATAACTTATTTAAAACTAGAGTATATTAGACGTCATTAATTGATTCCCTATAATTCAAACCGAATCTAGTATTTAAATAATTAAAAATATCAAAAAGATTTATCAATGAAGAAATTTATAGAAGCATAACATTTGAATATTGATAATACAATTGATTAAAAACAAACTAACAAATTATTTATCCTGTAGAAGTAAACCATTATGAACTCTAACTACATAAAGCATGAAATATTTTGTAGTAATAAATACTATTTGTTGTCGCAATGCCTTTCCCAGTATCATTTCCTTTTAAGCGCAACCTATGAAATACAATCACAACCTCATTTAAAAGCTTACTGATTACGTCGAGCTAACCCATTCATTCGATAAACATGTTTAATATCAACAACATAAATATGAATTATTAGTTGTTGAGGGAGAGGCAGTGTGCCAGATTTGTATATTTTAATTAAAAAATGCATATCACATTACCAATAGTTTAATTACTTTATTTACACTATTTGATGAAGTACTTATTTTACCACACCTGTTTTTGAATATTAAAAATATAAGAATATAAAAATTTAAAAAATATACATCGCTAAATATTCAGTTATACTTATTTTATAAAATGTTTAAATGGAGTAAAATGAGTTATGTTCTCTTTTGCTTCTCATAATAAAGGCTTAGGCCTCACAATTTAACTTCGCTAGAATAAGACCTTCATAATCCTGGAACCATGATTTTCCAGTAGAAACGAGCGGATTATCACACAAATTAGTCGGACCATGGCTACTGCAATCTATGGAAAATTCAACCTCTTGAAGGGGATTTACTTCCTCTTATAACGATGAATGTACCTTCCCAGTTAAATTGTATAAACCAATTTAAATAGTAAATGACATTATTGAACATGGATACAATCATAACGTTCTAGTTTAATTTCAAAAAACTATTAAAAATGAACATGAAATGAATAAAATTATAAGCTTACATGTATGGATTAAATCTAAATTATAATTTAAACACATAATAAACATGATGTGGCATATCAAATATGAACAGTAATAAAATAAAGAGTAATAATTATTGAGATTAAATTGAACTTTTTACTGAGAATCCTAGATAATAGATTATCTAATGTTAGAAATAACATTTTTATTTAAAAACTTAAATATTTTTTAATAATTATTATTAGGTAAACAAATGACATCAATGTGTTAAAATTTCATTGAACTATTCTTCATTGATAAAGGAATGTATCCTAACCTTGTTTATAATATCTCACTCCACATAAATAAATAGGAGTCAGGTCTACCAAAACATTGGGAAACTCGTATAATTTATAATATATGAGGTTAATGGTAGATTTCAATTTATAAATTTCAAACGTAAATTATTTTTTAATCCTGCCTCTAGAAAAATATTGAATAGCTGACACTTAACTAACAGTAAAAATAACTCGCAATTTAGACTTTTGCTAGAATACATTATACAAAATTGGATTAGTTTTTTTTAACTAAATGTATTATAACTTAAGTGATAATTATTTTTATTACAATAATTATATGTATACAACACGATTATTCAAATTGTTCCAAAACTCGCCATCATTTTTCAGTAGTCAATGTAAAAACTATGACAAACTATAATAATATTCTTATAATTAAAAATCATAATTATAATTCAAATTTGTTGAGTCGCTTTCTTGAAACTTACCGATCGAATAAACTGTTAAGTTATGATAAAATTATTTATTATACTTGTAAGAACTTTATATAAGAAATAACTTTTCAATTTATTTATTTTACAAAAAAACTGACACTGTAAAAATAAACCTGAAATTTCCCCTAAAGCAGTTTTGATTTTGGAGATTTTTTTTACAAACAATGAATAATTTTTAACCGAGACTAAATACATGAGAGGTATCTACAGATTTGATGAAAAGAAAACAACATGCCAACAGCAGCAGCTTGGAAATAGCTAGGTTAAATATTTAACCGTTGCCAGGGGCTTGCTTACAGTAGTAACAATACATTATGGTAGAAAAGAAGAACAGAGAAAAACAGAATAAGCAAATTAATAAACAGCTACACACCGAACATTACACTACAAAATAAGTCAAAAGAATTCCCAAAAGATGTTGGTGAAAAACGTAATACATAAATAATCACAATGCCAAGATCAGATTGAATGTTATTTTAGATTTAAACGAAAAATCAAATCTTAAAATTTGTATTCAAGTTAAAAAAAAAAAAAAAAATTTAATAAGTTATTTTACTTCAGATATAAAGTTTAAACTTTAATTACTTCCAAATTTCACTCGTTAAACTCCATTAACTCTATTGGAGGAGGTTTTATTCTTGTCATTTATTAAAAAACGTAAAAATTCAATTTTATAATAGTTTATTTTAACTAAAAAATATGTATTTTAATTAATGATTTTCATATTTATTTAGCTATATGCTATGCAGCTTGAAATTTTATAGCTTTTGACAAGTTTCAAATTCACTATTTGAAAAAATAATTAAAAAATTTCAAAATATATGATTTAAAAAGTTAATGGTGACTGGTTAATAATAAAATAAACCATTTTATTGGTTTTTGTATTTTTTGCAAGTATACTTAAAAAAATGCTATTAAAACCACCACATTTGATTTACATTTAAGTTACAATTCTTTTATCAGAAAACTTCTAACACAATGCACCGTAAAATTATTCAAACAAAATAAAGTTTATGTTACATTTAGAATAATTGTTTAAATTTTTCATTCTAACAAATAAAACAATGAAATTATTAAAATTAAGAAGTCAAAAATAGTTTGTTGTTGATTTTACAAAAGTGATAGCATCCTTTGGTATTATCGACTATAATAAACTGTTATCCTTACAGAGTAAATTAAACTTACCACCCTTTGTAAATTTTTAACGAAGCTTAAGGTCAAACACTAAATAATTGACCAAATCTTATAAGTTTGTATCCCACGCTTAAAAAGTAATTTCTTCAGTTTTATTGAACTCACATATAGGTACGTGAACAAAATTAGTAACAGGCAAAGTTGTAAAAGCGGCAGTAAGTGACAGAAATTCGAGCATTTTTTCTTTCCATTACTGGCTGTTAAGAAACTATAAGAAAAGTAATTTTTTGGTTCTTGGTTCATTTTCTATAATATTTTTTCAATGCAATAAAATATAAAAGAATAGCCACTAAACGTATTGAATTTAAATACAAATTATAAAATATAAACAAAAATGAGAAGCATATAATAAATTTTAAAGTACATAGTTTCACTATTATAAATAAACCTGAGAATACTTTCTTTGTCAAATAAAAATAGGAACAATAAAAATGTAAATGAAATATCCCTACAATTAAGAGTTTATTCAAGAAATTATTTCATTTTAACAATAGAACATTATCCCAGCTGTGTTTATGATAAACGAAAATAATTTCCGAGTAATCTTGGAAAAGCAGAGACTAAATTGTCTGTGTGTTTTAATTGTAGCTATTATTATTTTCGAAATCTAACCCAATTTCTACCAAGATTCACAGTTTAATTTTTTCAACTCCCAGTATTAAAGGGTCCAAAAAGGACACTAAAAATAAAAGAAAACGTATATTACAGTAGTTAATAATAATTATTTTGAAAAGACAAATGTAACGATGCCTTACTAGTGTAACAAGGAATGAATTACTCTATAGGTATAAATTTGATCATTTTGTAAACACAATAACGCAATATGTTTTGTGTTGTACTATGTTATGTCATGTTTGTAAATTAATACAAGTGATATCATACAACAAAACCTCCCAAACATGTTAATGAAGTTTGATTAATATAGTGTTTTGTTATGCTATTGTCTATTATTACATAATTTCATTCATCACTAAAATTTTACATTGAATTATTTCTTCAACAATGATATTCGACATACAGTTAAATACAATATCTAATAAAATATCTAAAAGGAGTCGGCATAACAGAATAACTATAATCAACAAAGAATAACTTTAAAGTATTTCATAAAGTAAAAAGAATAACAACACTTGTAATTTGATTACACGGAAATATTTTTTAAATATCATTAAGAAAATATATTTTTAAACATAGCTACCTGTTTGTTAAGTCAAATAGTTTTAACCAGGGCTTAAAATAAAGTAAATCTTAAACAAGAGTAGACGAGTTGACGATTTTTTTTAACACGTTAACTCCACCTTGTTAGTTTCAAAAAAAAGTTTAATTATTTAAACAACATAGTAAAATTAATATCGTTTCACCTTTGCATCAAAACAAACACTTCTTTTAGATAACTAAAAATCAATGGCAATTATAACTAATTTTAGGCCGGGGATAATTTTATGTCTATATCTAGAATTTTCTATTAAATAATAACTAATATATATATTCTAGTCCGCAGATATTATAGACATATTTTATTTAATGAATATGTTAATTTTATCACATTTAACGAAATTAACCCAACCCAACCGTCACTGCTAGGAATATAGCAATACCTATTTATATTTATGAAGTACATTGAGAAGTTTAAAAATCTGCATTATGTATAATAATCCAATCTATAGATACATTATTTCTAAAGTGATGCTCAATCATTACTGGTCACTTTACAATTATACTCCTTTACGTTTCAAAAGTTTAATATAACTCTAAAAGTCGTAGTCACGTATACCATCCATTAGTTTTTTATTGTTATATTATGATAAACACCAAATACAAAAGGAAAGTGAAACAATAAAAGCCCAGGAAATACTTTCTAACAATAAGTCATACTCAAGCATATAAGATGTTTTACCTTGAAACAGCAGAATGGGAAGACGTTAAGAAAAAACATGTCATATTAAAAATACACGTTTACCATCATAAAAACTGGTCGTGGCAAGATTAAAAAACTTTGAACTTTTATAGTAGGGTACAGTACGGCCAAATGGGACATTGTAATGAAAGACATTTCATTTTTCCAATTTTCCTTTATTCTTACTATATAAATATACAAATCAAAAATAGAAAAAAAAATTGAACTTTAAATATCATAGAATAAATTTTGAAGGGATAACAATTTGGCAGTGTACAACATTTTATTTAACTTTTACTAAACACTGTATAAAGAAAACTACTAGACATTATTTAAAAATATAAATATTCAAATTTTTTATAAAAAAAAAACATAAGACGTATGGAAGTTAATTTACAAATAAACATTTTCTTCCAATAAACAATTTAAAAATAAATTAATATCTTTTTTTTTTTTAATAATTTCTTCAAATAAATCTTAAATAATAAATAAAATATATCAAACATAATAATTAATTTTCAATGAAACAAAATGATTTTTTATTATTTAGCCTAATTTTCATTGCCGATTCTAAAGTTTAAAACTTGTAAAATTTTTGGTTTGAATAAAATTCAAAATAGATCACATCATACGACAAATATTTCATGAATTTTACTATAGGATTTAATCTACAATATACCCAGTACATTAAAACATACAGGAATCCCTGTGTGCATATTTGTCATCAGATACGCAATATAAGCCATTTTAGATAAGCTTTGTCTGGCGTAATCCTACTTTCCGATAGATGATTACAAATCATAAATTACGTTATTTACATACAGCAGTCAGTAACGATTAAATTAAATCCATAATAAAGCACACCCTAAACTTCAAACTTGTTCTAATTTATAGGTTCACATAAATTAGTTTTTAACTAAAATTACTTAAAAAATGTGCACTGTAATGATTTATAAATGTCTTATGTAAGGAAATATGGGTCAAATTTAAATGAAAATTACATTTAATTTGTATGTTTGAAGTACGTTAAAAATGTCAAGTATAAAACATTTCATATTATCAATAACTAATGGTCAAAAAATGTGTGTTTAAAAAACTACATTTTACAAGAGAGCTGTTTAAAGTTTTTAATTTTTTAACTAAATAACTTATGTTATTATCGTTAGTGCTTTAAAATTATATCAGATTTATTTGTAAAATATTCTATAGATAACAAAAAATTAATTTCGCTAACTTCGTTTAATTTTTAAATAAATTATCAACTTAATTTCAATTTAAATAGGAATTGTTATGAATAGCACATATTATTTTTGTCCTTATCATAAAGCCCAATACGTTAAAAAACAATCACATTGATTATGACAAAAATAATAACTACCAAACTTACATTTGTCCACTTCCACTTAGACAAGCTATTAGATTATATTATATACACGAAAAGAAAAATCCCATTCTGAGACTATTACAAAAATTATAGTTTTAAAAACTATGTGTAAAGCGATAATTGACTTTAAATTTTCTGCGCAACGGAAATTAAATTAAAATTTATCTTATCGAATAAAAATGGCTAATGGATAAATGTTTGACATCTTAGTTATCAATATATGGAACAAAATACATTTAAATATTAATCCGAAGTTATTTTTTCTATTAAATAATAAACTAACAATAAATACGTGTAATATTATTTGGTGTAACTCAATATAAAAAAATCAAACTCTTTATGTAAATTTAAATTATAAAATAATGGTGATTATATTGAGTAAAATTTTATGATCATAGCATTAAATAACAATTTATTATATTACAGTTTAAAACTTAGAATACATATAAATACTTTACTACTTAATAAATAAGTTTAAAGTCGGGTTGATGTTGTGAACGAGTAAAGTCTGTGTCATATGCTAATAATCTTAGAGACCTTTAATTTCTTACGCAATACGGTGGATTAGACCGATATTCTAAAAAGTTTTAATTTGAAATTCAAATAAGCAAACTAATCTTGCGCTTTTCTTGTCTCGTCTAAGATATTTTGTCCACTAATTTTAATCTACAATAGTATTAGTTCAAGTTTGATATTTCTTCAATGTTACATCAATAAACTTTTTAATCTCTATCTTTAACTTTTAAAAAATTTTTTCGGTCAAAAAATTAAACTAGATACAAACTTTTAAAATGTCGATAGAATAAAAATCTAATTAGTAATTGTTTTCTATAAAGTTAAATTAAAATATAGAAGCATAAAATATATTCAATCTCTTGTTTAAAGGGACTATACTAAGATTTCATATACTAAGATAATAATTGTAGCATATTACAAACATAATTTTAACAACTCTACCAGTAAAGATAGATGTGCAATTACTTATTCTCTATTATTATTAATTATAGGAAAGTTCTTAAATTTAAATAGTTCAAATTCAGGTTCTTTAAAAAAAATATGAACTAGTTTAAGCTCAACAAGATAATGAGCTTGATAAGCAATGGCGCATGTTAGAATTTGGAGAGACTTCTTCAAATTTCCAAAATAACATATATATCAAATAAAAATATACACTGAAGGAGTATTAAAAAAAATTACGTAATTATATAAGATATATATGCTATATAAAATAGAAGACATATTAAGTATATTAGTACCTAATAACTTTTTACAACAACCTTTTCAGTGTTAAGTAGTAACTAAACACGTAACTTTTTAAATAACGTCTAAATTATTTATTTATTTTTTTTATAAAAAGACCTATATCTAACTAAGTTACAATTATCTGAGTAATGCCATTAAATAACACGTTATTTAATAGAACACTTATTCAAAAATATATGATTACACTCAGAGACGTCATTTAGGGAGGGGAACTCGGGAATTTACAAAACTCTAATTTTTTAATATATATTGGGACCGATCTATTATATACTAAGTGTAGTTTACCTATACTAGACTGAGTCATTTAAATAAAATCTAATAATTGTAATTGTAATTTAACGTCATTCTGGCACAGGTGTTAGTAAGATCGATTATTTTTAAACCACCCCCTCCCTTTGAAACGATTAGCGATGCAAAGTAAAAAATGATGATGAACTTTTTTGTACTCATCAATACTTTGGTGTTCATTGATACAGAGAAAAACTTTTTAGATAATAAAAAAAATGTCATTAAACATATTGTTTAAATTATAACCCCTCTCTCCGAAATTATTTTCTGGTTCTGCCACTAATTGTAACTATTTTGTAACACGTTACCTTTTATAATTTAATGTAACATCATAACTTATTACTTATCTAAGTGAGTAACGAAAAAGTAATTTCAGAGTTATATTGTTTTGTAATTAGTAACTTAACATAGTTATTCTTTAAAAATAATTTTAAAAAAACACTGAACCCCTTCTATGACATCAATTTAAAATATTCAATTTGAATAGAAATAGATTATGAAATAATATTTATTAGAATAAATAATTATGATTAACATTTTGTTTATGCATAAAATGCACAAACTTGAACCGTTAAATGGTGACATGGCATAGTTGGATCAAGTATAATGATATCTGACAGTGATTAAAATCAGTATCAAAAAAAAATTATTAAATTTTTTAGTTGAAACCAATTACATTATCCTTGATATTCATTGAAGTTATTCAATCTAAATGAGATAAAAAACCCAGCACGGGGGGGTCGCGGCACAATGGTGACGTGGCATAGTTGGATCAAGTATAATGATATCTGACAGTGATAAAATCAACATACAGTAGTTATGAAAAAAAAATTGTATTGATCCATACATATTTCAAAAAGTTATAGCAATTTAAACTTGAAAATATAAAATTGAAAATTAAAATTTTTAACACAAAAATATCATGTTTTTAATTACGGCAGCTATTTGCGCATAGAAGATAAGTCGATAGAAGAATTTTTTTAATTTTATAGTACATGATACAAGTTATAATTTGATATGTTTAAAGAACACAATATTATATTTATATATGATTATTATATATACATTTTCAAAAGTAAAGTTGAGTTTTGTAAAAAAAGTTACTATTTTAAATCCCCCCTTGTGAGCAGGTTAAGTGTTAGATTTTCAAAAAAAAAACCCAGCACAGGGGGGTCGCAGCACAGTAGTGACGTGGCATAGTTGGATCAAGTATAATGATATCTGACAGTGATTAAAATCAGTATCAAAAAAAAACGCTTCGATGCAAATCTTTAGATAGTGTTTAATTTTAAAAAATTGGTCGATTATTCCAAAAGCTTCATGATCTGCTATTTCCTTATTAACATCCTGATTAAGATAAAGTATGTCGAATGAAAGATGTATATAAATACTACTTCTCATGAAAAAATTGTATTGATCCATATATTTTTTAAAAAGTTATAGCATTTTAAAGTAAAAAATGTAAAATATAAAATCGAGAATTTTCATACAAAAATAGCATTTGGTAGCCATTTTCACCACGAAGATAAAATAAAGTCCAGTGGTCAAATTTTTTTTTTCCATAATAAAGTACATTACATTAGCATTAATTTAAGATATATATAAAAGTGTCACTTTCCGGAACACTTTCAAAAGTTAAGTAGAAAAAGTTCATTTTTTGTGAAAAAGTTGTCATTTTAAATCCCCCTAATAATAGGTAAAGGGTTTATAAAACTATATACCAAATGATAGGTAAAGACATCAAGCAACTATAAAAAAAAATTATACTGATTGGTTATTTTTAAAAAAGTTATGGCAGTTTTAAATACAAAAATTGAAAAAATGTCAAAAATGAGCGATTTCTAAATTTGTAATTTTTTTGAAGATTTCCCTCATTTACGGGAAACGAGGGAAATATAAAAAAACTACTATTTAGAAATTAAAAACTTAAAAAAATAAATGTTTTATTACAAGAAATAAATAATAAAAAAACCCAGCACAGGGGGGTCGCGGCACAATGGTGACGTGGCATAGTTGGATCAAGTATAATGATATCTGACAGTGATTAAAATCACTATCAAAAAAAAACGCTTCGATGCAAATCTTTAGATAGTGTTTAATTTTAAAAAATTGGTGGATTATTCCAAAAGCTTCATAAACTGCTAGTTCCTTATTAATATCCTGATTAAGACAAAGTATGTCGAATAAAAAAGAGATTATTAGAAAATAGTATTTCCCATAAAAAAATTATATTGATCAATACACTTTTCAATAAGTTATAGCATTATAATGTTAAAAATGTAAAAAATAAAATTGAGAATTTTCACACAATAATAGCATTTGGTAGCCATTTTCACCTTGAAAATAAAATAAAGTCCGAAATTTTTTTTTCCATGACAAAGTATATTACATTAGCTTTAATTTAAGATATATATAAAAGTGTCAGACTTTCCGGAACATTTTCAAAATTTAAGTTAAAAAAATTAATTTTTTGTGAAAAAGTTGTCATTTTAAATCCCCCCTTGTGGGCAGGTTAAGGGTTAAATTTATGAAAAAAATATACCAAATGAAAGGTAATGATATTATGCATCTATATAAAAAAGAATTATATTGATATGTTTATTTTTGAAAAAGTTATGGCACTTTTAAGTAAAAAAAATTGAAAAAATTTCGAAAATTAGCGATTTTTAAATTTGTAATTTTTTTGGAGGTTTCCCCCTTTTACGGGGAACGAGGGAATTTTTTTCAATTTTTAAGGGTAATGTCTTCGACTAGATACGATTTGTGATCTTTTGACGTATCATTGAAAGAAATCGGTTCGGTGAGAGCTGAGAAAAAGTGGTAACAGACACAAAAAAAAAAAAACAAAAACACATCTTAGTAAAACCAATACCTTCTCAGCTTCGCATCGAAGCTAAAAATATGCTTTTAATGTAGTCTTAGAATGTAAAAATATTACGGTGAAATTTGAATTGTATTAAAATTTATTAGTTAGATCTGTTCAACTCTATATTTAATGGTGTCCCTTATACTTGTATATAATCTGTAATAATTTTTTTATTTGTTTTCAACATCCTCACTCCCAAGTACAAGCTCAAATCCATAGCCATATTTAGGAGGTTGGGTTGTACTTTGGAAGGACTATTTAGTATATCAATATTAAAGAGCAAAATCTACAAATATTGCAAACAAATAGTCGATCATCACAAATATTTTAGCTTCGATGCGAAGCTGAGAAGGTATTGGTTTTACTAAGATGTGTTTATTTTTTTTTTTTTTTTTTGTGTCTGTTACCACTTTTTCTCAGCTCTCACCGAACGGATTTCTTTCAACGATACGTCAAAAGATCACAAATCGTATCTAGTCGAAGACATTACCCTTCAAAATTGAAAAAATTTCCCTCGTTCCCCGTAAATGGGGGAAACCTCCAAAAAAATTACAAATTTAAAAATCGCTAATTTTCGAAATTTTTTCAATTTTTTTTACTAAAAACTGCCGTAACTTTTTCAAAAATGAACATATCAATATAATTTTTTTTTATATAGATGCTTGATGTCTTTACCTATTATTTGGTATATTTTTTTTGTAAATTTGACCTTTTATCTGCCCACAGGGGGGGATTTAAAATGACAACTTTTTCACAAAAAATTAACTTTTTCAACTTAACTTTTGAAAATGTTCCGGAAGGTCTGACACTTTTATATATATCTTAAATTAAAGCTAATGTAATATACTTTAATTTGAAAAAAAAAAATTTGACCTCTGGACTTGTCTTCGTGGTGAAAGTTGACATCAAAGTTAATAAAAAATTACGATTTTTGTAAAATAATTTTTTTTTATATTTTTAACTTAATAATGCTCTAACTTTTTCAAAAATGAACATATCAATATAATTTTTTTTTATATAGATGCTTGATGTCTTTACTTATCATTTGGTATATTTTTTTTGTAAATCTGACACTTAATCTGCCCACAGGGGGGGATTTAAAATGACAACTTTTTCACAAAAAATTAACTTTTTCAACTTAACTTTTGAAAATGTTCCGGAAGGTCTGACACTTTTATATATATCTTAAATTAAAGCTTATGTAATATACTTTAATTTGAAAAAAAAAAATTTGACCTCTGGACTTGTCTTCGTGGTGAAAGTTGACATCAAAGTTAATAAAAAATTACGATTTTTGTAAAATAATTTTTTTTTATATTTTTAACTTAATAATGCTCTAACTTTTTCAAAAATGAACATATCAATATAATTTTTTTTTATATAGATGCTTGATGTCTTTACTTATCATTTGGTATATTTTTTTTGTAAATCTGACACTTAACCTGCCCACAGGGGGGGATTTAAAATGACAACTTTTTCACAAAAAATTTACTTTTTCAACATAACTTTTGAAAATGTTCCGGAAGGTCTGACACTTTTATATATATCTTAAATTAAAGCTAATGTAATATACTTTAATTTGAAAAAAAAAAATTTGACCTCTGGACTTTTCTTCACGGCGAAAATGGCTACCGAATGCTATTTTCGTGTGAAAATTCTCGATTTTATTATTCATATTATATTTAACTTTATAATGCTATAACTTATTGAAAAGTTTATGGATCCACACAATTTTTTTATGAGAAATAATTTTTTTTAATAAACCCTTTTTCATTCGACATACTTTATCTTAATCGAGATATTAAGGAACCAGCAGATCAAGTAGCTTTTGGAATAAAACACCAATTTTTTTAAAATTAAACACTATCTAAAGATTTGCATCGAAGCGTTTATTTTTGATAGTGATTTTAATCACTGTCAGATATCATTATACTTGATCCAACTATACCACGTCACAACTGTGCCGCGACCCCCCTGTGCTGGGTTTTTTTTTATTCTAATATTGACAGTTTTAATTTATATGATATCTCATAATTTTCATTACAGATTAAATCACTTCTTTTGTACACATCATTAATACGATCATTGATCTTTATGCTTGTCCTGTCTAGTCCTCGGTATCCATTACTAAAATCAAGAAATTGCAAACACTCCAAAACAAATGTTTAAGAATGTGTCTTAATACTCTATGGTTTATGAAAAACCGTTAAATACACAATGTCACAGAATTCTTTACAGACTAAATCAAAGAAGAGTTCAAAATTGTTTATAAAAACCTCAAAAATACTGACGGTGCAAACTATTATCATATTGGAAAGAAAACGCCAAGCAGGCGCTTAAAAATCCCACCTTCCTTAAGATATCTTCCTTATAGACGATTCCTCCTCAAACGAAGAAAAAGAATAAAATGTAAATATGTACTAAAATTGTAAAACAAAATCACTATTTTTAACGTTAACAATAAAACACAATACGATATAATATAATATAATGATAAAAAACTTTCAATTTTATTTGAAAGTAAAAAATACTCAAATAAACAGATTAGAATTTTAATAATATGATAAGGCATTTGCGTTAACGTGACATTGGAAAAATAAAATTTGTCAATTAATCGCTTAATATGCCCGTAAAATAGAAAAAGTTTAGCGTGTATAAGTAAAGGTTGTCCAAGCAATAGAACCTTACCTACAAAATTTTTAAGTATTCAAATAATATTTTGTATATAAAGAAAAGTATTTTGAGACGAGTTAAACATTTGTATTGGCGACTTTATCATAAAGGCGAATGTGCATTTAATAATAATATTTAATAAGTTTTAATTAGGATACTTTATGTTGAAACTCATGCTAGATTCAGATAAAATTTATTATAAATATTCACACTAATCATGATTTTTTTTTATTTCTTCTGTACTACCCTCTCCATTTCTCTCTTCGATCTGAAAATATTAATTAATATTAATTGATAAATATTTTATTCTCTTTCACCCTACAATAGTTGCCTGAAATGTCATTTTCCTAAACTCTATTACAACTCACTTCGCTCTTTTCAGCCATAAACACTATTAATTAGTATATAACAAAAATATACACCAAAGTTTTAATCAATTTTAGCGCATAACTTGGCTGAATATATACACATAAAGTTAATAATGATTTTACGCGATAATTTAATTAACTTATACTGGAAAGTAGAATTGTCCTCCAGGTATAACTGCTGTGACCCAAGCTATGTTACAACATAGCTTCAGCTACTCTTTGTTAAATATTTACTTACATTCATAGTGAATATATTTGTGGTTACCATTTGCTGTACAGATTTAGAAATTTTGGCGTAAGAGCATATGTTTATTCAGTAAGAACACATACAATAGTATTTATACAGCAAAAGCTATTTTACAAATAGTTAAGCTTTATTTGTACTCTAATAAAATTCTCTAGATATTTCATAAGAGTCAACAATTCTCTCATATAATTATACTTACAAATGTACTGGATCATTGAATATAAGTAATCATTAAAACATTAATTTCAAGTGATTTTATTTTAAACCATGTTATGACAAACTTCTGGTATTTTTTTAAATCAGTTAAAAATTTCAAAGTCACACATTGTATGATTATATGGTAATATTTGATAATATCTCTAATTTAAATGATTAAATATATATATATATATATATATATATATATAATAAAACACTGAAAATTAGCCAATGCTGGAAAACTATTTAACGATTTTTCCAATTTTCAAAAAAAAAAAAATTTTAATGACAGATATAGAAGGCTTTATTATGGAATAATTTACGAAAATTAAAAAGAAAGTTTAGGATTGTCTAGAGATATTTCAAAGGCACTCTGAAAATTTTGTTGAAATCCATTAGTTTTGTATCGATTTATAAGCCTTTTTTTTAAGTCCAAGCGCATACGTTTTGTTTGGACACTATGAGTGGCTGAGTTGGTAACACGACAGTGCCAGATACACACTGGTTCAAGACTCGATTACGAGCGGATTCGTTTACTAAACAGTTCATCAGTTTAGTAATTAGAATAGCCATATCTCTCTCTCTCTCTCTCTAGTAATGAACAACCATCTATCCCGTTATATACATGGTTAAGAAACTTCCTTTTAAAGGAAACCGAAATCACCTTCAATGGGCTGTAAAAAGCAATAAAAAAAAATGTATTTACCAATTGTAATTTTTTTTTTACATACCCATTGTGCTAAATAATAATTATTTGGTTATTATTAAGTATATTTTTGAAAATATTTTTTATCTTTAGCGTTAATGATGGTAACATTGTTCCTGAAATATCGCAATTTTTTGTGGCTTTTTAGGTTAAATATTTTTTAATTTTAAATTAATAATATTTTTAAAATAGTTTTTAATTTTAAATATATTTTTAAATACACTTTTATTTTTTGTAGTCGTATCAAAAAATTAAAATATTTTATTATAAAATACGTTTTTTTAATAATAATAAGTATATTTAGTCTCAAAATTTAGAGTATAATTAGTTCATTGGAGTTTGACATAAATATAAAATACTATGTTATAGTAACACATAATAGCCTATATAAATTCATAACACAATTTTATTATTATTGTAATGAAATTTGCACCAAATGTCAACCTTATACTTATTATATTTAACTATTGACTCTTTTTAAATTTTACTCATTTTAACAATTAAATGTTTGCTACATTTCTATTATACTAATTGTGAAGTAATTCTCTGTATAAAAATCTTATAGAATCTGGCACAGCTATGTACTCTTACCACAATCTGTGATATATACGTAAAGACAGCTGGAAGACCCCAGTTGAGGGCAGAGCCCCAACTATATGAAACTTAGTTAAATACAATTTATCCTTTTATCCTTTTAAGTTTTATTAATATATTTCTATACTTTTCTGGAAATTTTTGCATAAATAACTACTAGTTGATTTAAGTGTAATTTAGTATTCAATGTTTACAAAAAATTAATCTTTTTGTTCATCTTGATATCAAATTTGCAATCAGCTATTAAAATATAAGTTGTGTATCAACCATAATTACCTATATACTTATATTATATATAACTTACTCATCATTTAATTAATTTGTTTTTTTTTTTTAAATAAAGCTAAACATTTTGAAAAATTCCAATTTTAAAATTATAATATTTGTTACATTTACATTCTATAAATAATTATATGAGTTATATACTATAAATATTGCATATAATAGTAATTATTTTAATAACATAATACTTTTTTTCATTTGAAATAATATATTACAAATATAGTTACTATAAATTGTACAAAAATTAATAAAAGCTTTGCCTTCAGTATATAACTATAAGTATTGACTTTTGACATCATCACATAATACATATATATATATAACTTGTTAACATAAATATCTATTTCATCATGTCATATATCCAAGTTTTATTTTATTTCAAAAACTATGTTTTAGAAGAATTATATATTTACAATGAAGTAAAAGTCAATAATTATAAAAGTTTACTAAATGTTCAAACACATTATTAAAATAATTTCTTACTTGAATTTTTAAGACTCTAAATAATTGTATTATGCATTTTCATTTTGTGTATCAATATATTTTTAACTAATAACTTGTATAATTATATAAAGAATGTACATGTAACAAATATTATTAATTTAAAATTGGTATTTTTCAAAATGATTAACTTTACTTAATTTTTTAATATCCTTTTTCAATTTTTAACGGACTCTACATCATTTTGTATATATATCTATTTATTTCTATATATCATTTTTATCTTTTTAACAATATTATTTATTTAATTAATTAATTCGGTTAATAAAATTTTACTTTATTAAAGATTTTCGTATTTTATGTTATAATGTTGTATCACTCAAAGCATAGCTTTTATTAATTTTTTAACAATTTATATTATTTCAAATTATTATAATTAAGTTAGCTAAGTGTTGCCCTAATGTTTATGTTTATATTAATACAAATATCTAACCATGAAATAGAGCTGCTTCTTTAAAATATATTTGATTTTACTATATTAACATAAATACTTTAATTTATATGCCACTATTTTTTTAAAAGCACTCATATAAAATTTATTGCTTGCCTAATTTTTATTTATAAAATAAACTAAAGAATATTCAAAGAAGCCTTAAAACATGTACATTGATTTTTAACTTAATTACATAAAAAAAAAATATTTATTGTCTAATATTTTCAATACTAATTTTATTAAGATCTGATAATTTAAAAATAGTTATATCATTTTTAAAATATAATATGTTCTATACATTCTTTTATTTGTGGTTACTTTATTTTGAAATATTTTTCTAAATTTATAAAATTTAGAGCAGTTTTTTTCAAATTGTGTACCTAATAATTTCAACTAAATTCAATTCAGGTTTTTTGAAGTATAGATTGTCAAAATAAATTGAGGGAGATCTGAGTATATTTATAGCCAGACAAAAAAATAAAATCAATACCTTACAGGTTTACTTCAAAGCTAAATTCAATATCTAATAACAATTACTAGGTAAAAGAGTACAATACACGACCTGTGCTCCTAATTTTTATACTATAATTTTTCAGTACTTCGATATTTCTATTTTTTTTTTTTTTTTAATTTCAATTTAAAATAAAATGTAAATACATTCTTTTTCTGTTTTTATTGATTAAAAATTCAATAGTAACTTGTTTAAATTAAAAAATTAATAATACTTATATTACAAAAAAAAAAATTTTATAGAACCTCAAAATGTATACATATTTATTTACACCAACTACTATTAATATTATTTACTCTTATAAACTAATACTAGTAAAAATAAATAATTAAACTTTATACATAGAATAATATAAGTTTAAAGCACCCAGTACTGGTAATACAGTCATAAGTTTTAGCAACTTAAAAATTATTTTTAAATATATTTAGAGTGTGTTTTCATAAAAAACTAATTTAAATGAATTAAAAATTATTATTAACTTACGTGAAATCGTCGAAGTTGACCACTAAGCACGTTTACCCACTTCGTAAATGAACACGCGGATAGAAAATAATATGAAAAACGGTTATGCATACAATTTGCCTTTCGATTTATAGTTACAGTAATAATAACAAAACATGAAAAAAATTAATAACGTTAAATAAATGTTATAAACAAAATAATTAATTTAATTCTTAACAGTATCACTAAATTATACGACAAAAAATTCATTAAATGTAACAACCGAAATTCAACAGCAAATTAACGTGATGAGAGTCATATTAAAAATTGTAGATAACTGATAATGTACATACAATTGATAATAGAATTGCGTCTTGTGCGCAGACAGCAGGTGTCACAAAATGCGCGGGAAGCCGCCCACTTTTGATACTTTTAAATGCATAAATATATATTTTAACGGCGGGAGTTTTAAAATATTTAATAAATATTTAATTTTACAAAACCAAACCTTTTACAAAATTTGATCAGAGTTCAAACCACATTATAAAATATGTACAATCTTTAAATAAATATTAGTAGTTTTCTTATTACATACGCACCTAAAAATTACCACCAAACTGAGTTCCAAGCCAAATGTATAATTTTGGCATAAGGTAGCTATATGAATTTTGGCACCCCTAAATTTTTCAGAACCACCATTTAAAAAATATTGATGAGCAAAAAAAGTCAACATTTTTTTCTCCATCACCATAAGCTTTTATTAAACATACTTATGATGATAATCTTAAAACACAAAATATCATATATATCAAAACTACTAATATTAGAAAAAAAATTATTTACGATCGACCGTTTGTTGACAATATTTGCTCTTTAATATTGAGATTTACCCCATTGAATTTTCAGGGAAATATTGCACCTCCAACTACCCTCTAAATAGTTATTATTAATAAATATCCAACGATTATTTTAGTTAAATCTACCATATGATTTATTGTTAAATAAAATAATTGTATACTCGATCAATTATTTATTCTTCTAGCTATAGCTAAAATTTAAATAAAATTTTTAATGTTGCTACTTATATTATCACAAACATTTTTTTTATTTTAATGCGAGAGGATATATAATTTTCCAACATTTATGGTCTAGTCCTCTCTATCTGTGCCTATGCTCTTAGGAAATATTATTGTTTGATAGACAAAAAAAGTATAGAAGGAAGTTAGGGCCGTTCTTAAGGAGAGCCCTATAGTCCCTCGTAAGTCTAGAGGCTGTGGAGGTATTTTTTATGTGTATCTATCAGAAAAAAACCTTATTACGTCAATACACGAATCTATAATCGGATCACGTCCAATCAATACATAGTTTTCGTTTTGTAAACCTAAATAAGCAGGCTATTCAATGCAACAATTACAATAAAATATGTTTAGGAAATAAATTTAATTTTTTTATTGATAAAATAAATTTTTCCTCGACTACTTGTAATCTTCTTCTTTTTACTCGCCTTAATCCCAATTACTTAGGGTCGGCCTCGACTACTTGTAATAATATTACAAATATGTTATATTGTTTATATTTTAATTTTCAGAAAATCCATTAACTAAATATATTAAAATTCCTAAAAATCAATGATTAACTCCTTTTTTGTGAAAGTTAGTTTTAGTTTTTAGACTTAGAGTTAATATTTCTAATAATATATTTATGTTTTTTATGTAATTTATTGTAATATAATTTATTATATATTTAAAAGTTTTCAAAATTTTAAATAAAACTTAAGAAATAAAAAAATGTTTGATATATTTAATATTTTTTTATTGTTGTGTTTTGTGATTTTAAATGCTACAAGTCGCGAGACAAGATTATAACACATATTTTTCAGGGGCATTCAAAAATATAATTAGACAAAAATCTAAGTAGCAACTCCTTTACATTATAATGTACAAACCAACTTACCCAAGCCTGAATAAAGCTTTCAATGCTTCAACCCGCTAAAAATATATAGCATAGTTTTATAAAAATTCTTAAACCCTATCAAAAGATTAGTGAAAATGCTGAAATAGTAACGGTTTGAAAAATACAGTAATACCGTTTGAAATTGATGACTGGAAGAGTGCGCATTTCTTCCAAGAACAAAATTATGATAAAAGCGAATTGTAGTTAATAATAATTATCAGAAATATCACCCAAACGATTGTAATAACTTTAATAAGAATATAATTAATTCAAAGAAACTGGAAATAATTTATTAGTATAATGGAACTATCAACAGAATTGCAGTTAGGTTTGAAACGACTATGCAATCCAGCGCTTGTGAATAATGATTGTTTTCTAAGTTTACTAAAGAAGGCTGAAGTAGTGCTGAATTCTGTATTAGATTCAACATCTATGAAACTTGTAAAAGATGGTGATTAATATTATAATTAAGAGCATAATAATATTACTTCAATAATATATTTAAACATGAGTGAAACTTCCTAAACTGTAGAAGTATAATTTTGACAAACTAATTACTTTTAAAGTTGTACTAATAGAAATATAATGTTATTAGGTATTCTATTATTCTATTACACAATGGAAAACTACAATTTCTCTTCAATTCAAAATTAAAAAAACTGTATTGCGTTTCTGTACAACAATGTATCTATTATAATTTCAAATATTTTTTGATTAGAATAATTATAAATTTAATAAACTTTAATTTAATTAAAATAACTCTAATATTGGAAAAATTATATTCTAACCAATAGTTTAATATTTTATAATATAAGTTATATTGATCAGTTTAATTATAAAATAACCCAAGGGGCAAGTATCTTTTTGATTAAATCTTTATTGTCTTATATTATATCTCAACTCACAATTCTTTGATAACATTAGTTTTAATATACACAAAAATAACTAATGATAAAAATTTTTTTTATAAAATAGATAGTTGTAATATTCACTCTATTTTTAAAAAAACTTTAATTTTAATTAATTAATAGCTTCTTTGGTTTAAAGTTACTGAAAGTTTGAAAAATTATTATCATATTAAGTTATATTGATGTATTTATAAAATTACTCTTTTATAGATTTGGACATCATTGCTACTTCTAAACAAGACATTATTAAAGAAGCATATGCTTCTTTAGTTTCTATGTTAATAATTGCTGGTCAACATAATTTAGATGCATCATCTTTAAACCATTACATTGAACCTCTGGTGTTAATTGATACAAGCCGTACATCAAATATTGTGAAAACATATGAGTATATTAGACCCAATCTTGTTAAAGCTTGTGTTATCACTAATACATCTTTGATTAGTGTTGTAGACATTGAATGTCAACTTGAATATTGTATCCAAGTATGAAAATATTTTTTACTATAAATTTTGAGAAATCAATTTAAAAAAATTTTATTTTATGAATTCTTAGTAAAATATCATTAAGTAAAATACTTTTTATATATATAAGATATTCAGTATATAAATCCTATACTATAATAAATGGTGTATCTAAAGAAATCATTGGGCACATTATTTATTTAAATATATAAATAGGATAATTTTTGCTCATAATTAGTTCTAAATGAGTAAAAAAAGGTATTTATGTCCCTCTTTCATATGAATTACTAAATATCCCTATGACTATCTCTTATTACTTCCAAATTTACTATGTAATAAATTTTTATTAAATACAAAAAAATTGTCTCTACAACTTATTCTTAATTTTTTAACTAAAATAATGTTTTTGATACCCACACCAGTCAATATTAATTATATTTTTGTTTATTACATTTAATAACTAAATTATTGAACCTTGTAAATGTTAAGGCTACACAGACATTGTTAAGTTGCTTAGAAAAACTTATTAAGCTACTTAACGTTGAGACTGGTAGGAATAATATAGTTCTATGATCATTACTTAATGTTGAACCAAACAAAATTGATTGTTAAACCAAAATATACCCATAAATCATAGATCCAATAGCTAATGTGACATGTTTTTACTAATTTATAAACTAATAAAAATATACAATCATGATTTGACAAAAAATTTTCAATTTGTCTCTAGAGTTAAAAATATTATTATTTTGGCATAGACAGTAAAATAAATATGCACTTATCAAAAAAACTCAGATTGTATCTTGACAGATTATAATTTTTTTTACTTTTCATAAAGAATAATTGTTTTATTATTCTAAGGTAAATTATACTAAAAAACAAATGACTATTTTAATATTTAGATAGATTATGCAGCACCCTGTTCGTATTGTCTTCACAAACCATATGATGTATGTATTACATTAAGAATAAAAGAAAATGGGACAGTTATAACTGTGTGTAAACTTTTTTAACCAATTATAATAGAATAATAATTTGATATTTAAAAAAATATGTACCCTAATGAAATTAGAAGGCCTAATTGCTCATTTTTTTAAAATTACATTTATAGGTAAGTTTATCTTCGACTTAAAATATAAAAAAAAACAGGGACTATTACCAGTTTGAGAGTTCTACACTATTACAACAATTTTGAATAAATCATTGACACTTAATAGCAGTGATTAAATAAAAAATTGAGTCCCTTAATATCTCCTAATTAAGCCCTAATGCGTATCCAAATGGTGCAACAGAGTGATTGTAGATGCATACGACAAAAGAAAATAATTAAAATATAAAGTAATCAGCACCATTGTTTGTTTTAGTAAGAACAGGTCACCTGTTTATTAAAATAAAGCAAAGATTTATTATTTAACAATTATATTTCTCATTACAATATAGATCTTTGTAACACATAACAAAATAATATACTAGGATGTAGAGTTGTTTAAGGTACTAAGTTAAGTCAGGAAAAATACAACAATTTGGTTAATTATCGCGACAAAATAACATAATCAGCAACACGCATTCGGTGGCCATGTAGTCGCAGGGTTATGGGCAAGACACATGTACAATGACCACCGATTGTCATATTAATAGGAGAACAGCTGATATTATAGAGACACACGAGTGAGTGCCCACCTAAGGGCGCAATGCCGTATTAGACCCAAACCTATCTAATATCAATTAAATTTGGCTTTATAATCTAATATCATATAGAGTATTGAATGAGCTAAGAAAAATGTTTCTATTGCTCATAAAAATTAACCTGTTTCCTTACATTTTAAACATTTTATTGTAAGTTATAATAAGTGTAATAAGTTAGTTTTAAAAAAGGTTCAACTCTGGACTTATCTATTAGTATATAACATTAAATATATTTAAATTTTTATTCTTTGCAGACTAGTGTCTTTGATGATGTATCAGAATTATTATACCGATTGAAATTGAAGACTATAAATAATGGTAAAATAAACCATGTAAATTTTGTGTGTAATTTACAACAGCTACAAGAATTTGTTAATAAACTAAAAGATGCTGTCAGACATTTGGAAAAAATTGTTGCGGTAATTTAAGAAGAATAAGGTAAATATTATTTAATTATTACCTCCTTTATATAATCTTATTATCCATTTCTTGTATTTATTTTAATTTCTTATTACAGTCTTTATACATGGTATTACTGGAATCTTTCGAGTACCATAAAATAAAATAATCAATAAAACAAAATAACATCTCAACAATAATTACAATCAACAACATTATAAAATAATAATAAATAAATTTTACATCTAAATTTTAATAAATATATAAATGTTTTAAGAGAATGTTAAAAAAGGAATAAAAGATGTTATAATTAAAAAAGCATACAAGTTGTTTTTATTATTAAAACTAATTCTTAGAACTATTTTGAAATGCTACTATTTTATAGGCTTGATTAATTTGCTCCAAAAAAATAAAAGTCAAAACTGTGTGTGGACCAATTCGAGCAAAATATGGAACAATTCCTTTCCATAAATTGAAAAATCCTTCATTTTTCACCACTTTAACCATTGCATTTACTGTGCCAGAATATTCTGGTACACCATTGATAATTTTCATACTTTGTATTCTAATTAAAAAAAAAAAATGTTTTCAGTTAATTTGAAAATAACAATAACAGAATTTCTCTTATACCTAGTTTTTGCTATATCAACTGGAAGAGATGCAATAGTTGTTATAGCACCAGATGTCATTGATGATGCAAAGTGCAAGACAATATTATCCTCAAAATAACCTACAAAATATTAACTGATTAATTGTGATTCATAAAAAAATGTTGACAAATACATTTTATCATCCCAACAAAATTTTTCAAACAATTTTTTTTTTAATTGATCTAGTTTTCTGTTCTGATTAAAAATGTATAAATATTTTTGTTCTCAAAGCATAGTTTCAAAATTATGAACTTAAAAGTTTTCTACTGTCGTGCTTGATTTTTGTGATGTGTGGCTATTGTTTTCAATAATTTTCATTAAACCACTTGTAAGAGTAATCATCGATGATGAAGTCACCGATTTTTAATAATTTAATTCAATAAAAAGTATAATTACTTAAGTTTATAGTTTTTATTCGCATAACACATCTAAAATTATTGCTGAATCAGTAACATATACCTGTGTAATATTAGGTTCAATCATAAAACTTTTGCACTTTTTTATTATATTTTTCTGTAGTAATAAATTAGTACTTAAATACCTATTCTTGGGGTTTTTTTTTTTTTTGCATACTATAATATTACAAAAGTGTACCTTATTATAAAATCTTATTACCTTAAATTTAAATTAATCATGTATCTTGTTATTACTTATTTATTATATCACCATGGTTTATAAATTCTGCAAAAAAAACTATTTTTTTTTTTTTGTAATTACATAATTTTTTTCAAAAACAAAATTTTGTAGAAAAAAATATTTTTTTAAGATTATTTTTGGGTTTGGAATTCTTTGAGAGAAAAGAATTACATCATAAATATGACATTATGATTTTACATAGTTATCATGAAAAAAAAACTTAAGAAACATTTTTAGTTTTCCAACTATTCTTACTTACTATCCAACTTTTTGATAAAAGCAATGAAAAACATGTTAAAAAAATTTTTTTGAGAGAATTTGATGGAGTGGTAAAATGCATTTGTTCTTTTACACTTATACATGAACATATTTTTAAAGAGATTATTATACTTATTAAACATTACTTAACAATTATTTTACTATTAAATATCATTTTACTACAATTTATCTACTTAAATATTTGAACTCGTTTACAAGCATACTATACTTATTTTTATAATAACTTAAAAAAAAAAAAAAGACAAAATGATTATTTAATCAAAATTAATCACATATTTGTGAAATGATGTACAACCAAAATATTAAAAAACAAGTTATCAAAGATAACATGTTTTTCATAGAAAAATATAATATTTTTAAAAAATGTTAAAAAGTTCATTTAGTTCAATAGTTTTGAAAGTTTTACAAAAAATTTTGAAAGAATATGTTGAAATACGAGTAAACATATATCCAGTATCAAATAAAATTTTTGTTGTTGTCTTACCGTAGTAATTTGTTTATTTATAATTGCAAAAAAAGTATTTATTGTAGAAATGACGCTAGTCCAGAGTTTACAAATGACACATTTGTAAACTTAGGAGACACTCCTAAAAGTAGGATCATTTTTTATACTAACTCAACAAACTTTATTAAATACTATCTTTTAATCATCTCAGATTCAACACAACATGAGAATGGTAGCTTAAAAACAATTTAATGTTTTCTATTAATTTAATATTTTAATATTGTTTTGTTCATTAAATAAGTGGTTAAAATGTAGTTTTCATAAAATAGTATAGCACTATTTAGAATATTATAAGTATTTTGCTTTCAAACATCTAACTTTTGTAAGGAAAAATGTATAAAACATTATAAAACAAACCTACCAGTTTTTAAATACATTTCTTTAGATTGGGAATATGAGGCAAGTTGTGCCATATTCACAACAGCTGCTCGACCCATGGTCGCAATACATCCTCTCCACCAAGTAGCTATACCTTCTTCACGTGCAATTCTAGCTAAGGCATTAAAAACACTAGTATATCCACGTCTATCAGCAATTGGTAACTGTGCATCAGATGTCATTCTTATTAAAGCTACTTCAGCAGGAGTACCAATTGCAGCACCAACAACTCCAGATATCATGGCAATACCAAGTTTAACAGGTAAACCAGGTGGTTTATTGTCTTTTCTAAAAAAAACGTATTATTTTTTGATTTTGTGAACAAATTTTATACAATTATAAATACCCAGAAGTTACTGTAAATAGAGTATTATATAGTCCCAATCGAGTAGATGAATAAGTTGCTTGTCTTAATATACCAGCAGAAAGCCCAGGATAGAAAGCTGAAACACCTTTCTCTTTAATCATTGATCGTACAATATATCCCATTGATTTTTGGCTTTCCGTTACACTAATATCACGTCCCGCCATTTGCATACGATTTTTCAGGACATCTAATGGATGAACAATAACTGTAGCAACAGTTCTATAAGAAAATAACAAATAATTAAAAATAAAAAAAAATAATTTTTCCATAATTTAATACATACGCTGATATTCCACCATTCACAAACTTAATAAATGATGGAATTGGTACTGAATCGCTCATATTTAATATTTATTGTTGATAAGTTTAATGAAAAAGATAAATGACCTTTTAATTTATCTAGGGAAGTGAACTGTAAAAAAAACCATAATTTTAATTTTACGCAGGTTGTAAAATTTTGATATTTTATTCAAATACATAATCCTACAATCACCTGATATAGTATATGTTTTCAAAAATAACTAATAACAACTTCACACAAAAAGGTGTCTACTAATATATATGTTCAATGTAACCATCATACACACTTAATTTTCTCTCTATTACAGTAATTCCCCCACTTTTCGATTAATTTAATAATACTTAGTATTGAAATACTATGAACACGACTGAGAGATATAGAAAATTTAAATATTTCCTATATAATGAATGTTAAATGTTTAATTAATTGCTATACGATAACAAAATAAAAATAATAATGAATATATAATAGAAACGCGAATTATTTAACAGCTCTTACTACACAATATGTCAATATATAATATTTTATATAAGATTATCTCAACAATGGAGATGAATATACCTACAATAGATTGTTTTCTTTCAAAATCATATGCTTATAATTCATATGGTAATATTATTATTCTATAGTTAATTGTTGTGTACACAGCTGTTTATTCTTCACAGAAAAAACTTATCAGATTCAAAAATTTTTATCAAAATATAATTTATTCAGTGATAGTTAACAAAATTAACAAAAACTATTATAAAAATTTTTTTCATAATTATTAATTAAAAATCAGTCTCTTTTTTTTTTGATAATATGTTCAAAACCTTAACACATGAATTTTCTTTTCCATTGGTATCTGAATACCAATGGAGAGACAGGAGCGTATTTAAAACTTTTAACAGAGTACTCAATAGGTTAACTATGGAAACCAGAGGCGTCATTTTAATTTTTTTTTTAATGAGTGCAATTTTTTAGTGAGCCGTAGTGACCGTAGTAATCATACTAGTTTTTAATAAAAAAAAAAAAACTGTGCAAAAACTTGAATTTGCAAACTTTTATTTGCATAAAAAATATTGAAATGAACCTAATAAATTTTATTTATTTTGTTTAAATTTATAATTTATTTATATTATTATTATATTTATTTATTTATTTTATTATTATAATGTTTAGCTAAAAATGTATAATAAAATTAAATAATAAAAAAAAAGTTGTCTTTAAAAATCACAAATTTGATGCAAAACACGTATATATAAGTTATTACAAAAAAAAGTTACAATACATTAACACGTAGACGATCAGTTAGTGCAATAGCAGTAATACATTATTTGTATATTATTATATATGTCATAACAGTAATGACCCATTACATAAAAAATACTGTTTAGCAGTACTAAAATCATAACTATTAACAGTAATAAAAAAAAAAATTTTCTAAAATTTGTACATGAAAAATGTGTAGTTAACGTGACCGTGAACGTGTTAATATAAATAAGTAAAAACACTAAAATATAGTTAATAAAATATTAAAAATAAAGAAAATATATGATTTTTCATTTTAACGAAGATATTCACAGAATTGTTCAGATCAATATTATTTGGCATGTTATTTAAACTACACACTTTAATTCACCTAAATTTTTAATTGTCAGAAATATTAGTTTTTAATTTGTAGTTTTAATATTTAAATTTATTTAATAGCTTACGATTTTTATAAGAGTGGAAGATAGGTTTTTCCATCTAATCCCCTATACATAAAATTTAATTAAATAATATACATACATGGCTAACCTACTAACACCTTATGAAAAAATAACCTCCACTATGTTCATCTGTCTGTATAACACTATACAGTTAAGAATATTCTAACAGAATACACACCATACACAGAAACCAAGGAAGATCTAAAATTATCAAACTACCACATACAAAGCCTCACAAACCACCACCCTGATGAAAAACAGTTTAATTTCTACATACCTATAAATTGAACAAAAGCAAATTTAAAACAAATTACATTCATAAACCAATGCCATGTAATCGAGGCTTATCTTGTAACGTAACAAAAACGTACCCATTTTATTTTATTTTGTATTATAATTGCATATTTTAATTTAATTGGGTTAAACCGTCAGTGTGTTGCGACAGCGTTTAGTTTCTCTTGTTTTTGATAGCTGTGTCATAAATGACACTTCAATAAACAAATTGGCAAATATCAAATTAAGTACACTCTACTCTCCACCTTGTCAATCTAGCTCTCTAATACACTTAACACTACTAAATATATTATTGTTTATTACATTATCCAGACTCAATTGCCACAGACTATATGCCTCTTCAATAACTTTTTTATCTTTGGTTTCGGTAAATTCTAACCTTAACTTCTCTCAAAGACTTGAGACATTTAGGCACCTCCTTCGGTCTAACCAGTCCGATATGCCGATAGGCGGAAATTAGCTATCATCATCGTTATTAGTTAACGTTAATTTCCAGTTGTAGTGATATTTTTTTTTCATGGTGTGCGTACTACAATTTTTTGTAGTTATTATTAAAATTCTTCGTGTGTGTCCACCGTATATTATATATATATATATATTAATGTTGCCATATACTTAAAATAGTTCAGAGTGAGTTAAAATATTATAATTTCATAGTACCAGTTATAATAGTCGTACCTATTAAAATTCAGAGTAAAATAACGCACTTATCCCATTTGATTCTAATTTTTTTATTAGTGTATTTCAATAAAAATAACTAAAAAACGCATATTAACATAGTACATAAAAGTTACATTTTAAGCAATGTCAACGAGGTTTTTTTTCGGCAGTTTTTTACATATATTTTTTTATGAATAGTTAAAAAGTTCTTAATTCAATATACTTTTTCATTAAACACTTTTTTTAGCAGTACCATAATTTGATTGAGTTTTGTTGCTTTTTTTCTGTTTACATCTCTAAAGAGAAATTGATTTTAGCATAAATCTACAATTTTTTTACACTTAATATTTAATTAGAGTATTTTTTTCTTTAGTTTAATAGCCATTTATAATATAATATGAACACTTAGAATATTTTTTTCAAATTGATAAAATAAAAAAGTTAGTTAGTGTTAAATTCTATTTTAGTCTAACTAATAACTCACTGAATGGGAGGTGTCCCATACTCTAAATTTTTCTACATGCTTTGAAAATAACAAAATTTATCTATAGTGACAATAGGCGAGGACGTGATTGGAGAGGTGTAAAGTTTTAAGTATTTAGGGTCAATTGTGCAAAAGAGTGGTGGTATTGACAAGGATGTAAGACACAGAATTAAGTGCGGGTGGTTGAAGAGGAGAGAAGCGTCTGGCGTCTTATGCGATAAAAGAATTCCAATGAGGTTGAAAGGTAAATTCTAAAAGACTGTAGTGAAGCCAGCTATAATGTATGATTCAGAGTGTTGGGCAGTTAATAAGAAAGTAGAGCAAAGAATGAGTGTAACAGAAATGAGAATGCTTAAATGGATGAGTGGAGTGACTAGAAAAGATAGGATAAGGAACGAGCATATAAGAGAGAGTATAGGTGTAGCGTCAATCGTGGATAAGATGAGAGAAAATAGATTTAGATGGTCATATTATGAGATAAGAATTGGAAGCTGTAAAAACAGTTATAGAAATGAATGTTGAAAGAAGAAGAGGTAGAGGAAGACCAAAAAAGAGATGGAGGAATGCTATTAAATGCGATACGAGGACATCTGATGTGGAAGATCGTGTCAAGTGGAAGTTTAGGATAAGGGTGGCTGACCCCAAGTAGTGGGGATTAAGACGAGGAAGAAGAAGAGTGGCGAAAATTTGATTTGATAAATTTGTAACATTTCGTTCTTATATAAAAATTAAATTTTTGTTCATAGAATTTAATATTTATTTTTATCATTATTAACACTTATAACAATACACAGTAATTTATGTCCAATTAAAAAATTACAGTAATTTTATAACAATACAAAAAATTAAAATATTACTTACAATAATAAATACAATGTGTAAATGAATACTCACTTTCATTACATTAATTAATAACATAAAATAATTTACAAAATGTTTTTATTTAAATTCTATGTGTGATATATCAACATTTTGAATAATAAAAGACAATCTTACACATAGTTGATAGCAAAAATAAATGTCAGTCAAGAAATCAGTCACTAAAATGTATAACTAGTGTACTAACAAAAGTTATTTTCTTGCAAAAAGAAATACTTTTTAACAAATTATATTGGTTGTAAAATATCCAATTCTGAAAACAAATCAAATATATAAAAATTTAATTTTAATATATACTTGAATAATTTCACAAAACATTAAATTTGGATAAAAATTTAAAAATATTTTCCTTTATTTACTGGGTATTGAAGTTATACTTTTCAAAAATAAAATTTAACATAGATATTAAACACAAATTATTTACAGACAATAAAAAAAAATATTGTTAAAAACATCTCCTTTTATCTTAAAAAATGTATGTAATACTCAAAGATTATTGTGATGTTAATAATTATAACAATAATTTGACTGGTTTGGTACTAGAATAACAAAAGTTAAAATTGAACATTTAAATGAAATGTATTCATTCGAAACCAGTAATTTTAGTTGGTAAGTACATAATACATCTTATACTTTCCTCTTTATATACAAATAAAAAATTAATTAAAATTGAGCTTGAATCAATAATATGATCTTAGATTAAAAAAATGGAATACTGAAGGCACATTAATACATATTTTGTTTAGTAAAATATACAGCTTAATCTACGACTAGAATTTTAAAGTAAAAATTATAAAGATATCATGTTTCCATCAAAATTGGAGGTGAAAATCTATAAAATTCTAAAGGAAGTCATAAGACTCATACATGAACAAATTAAAAATCAACAAGTTCAATTCTTTAAATTAACACAATGCTACATTTTTTGAAATTAATTATTATTAAAATGAAATTAGGTTTTTTCAATTTCCATCTTTTCTTCACCCTTATTATTATTTGTACATTCATCATTATCTTTTTCTTCTTTTTTTTTGTGTTTTTCAACCTTTTTTATATCTGTTTTGTGAACTAAAACCTTTTGAACATCCGATGTCTCTGCAATAGATTTTTTAGGCTGACTTTGCCTATGATGTGCATATAATGGGTTGAAAAGAACACTAACTGATGGTGGTAATGAATTGTGATATGCTGATGACGGAGGACACAACTCAGACATAGCTTTAAGAAAATTATTAGTGTTACTAGAATCTCTACTATCATTATTAGAAAATGAATTAAACATGAAAGGATTCAATGGACTGGTAAATGGATTATGGTTTGCTGGGCGAACAGGTAATAGTGCTAGAGATTGAGCCAATGTATTTTTTTTGGGTAAAGGTTTTTTAGATTTTTTTGCTGGAGATGAAGGCATAATTGGACATAATGTTTGAGGGTTTATTTTCATAAGAGGAACTTCTGCTAATCTTTTCAAACTTTCTTCAATTTTGCCTTCATTTTTTTTTTTTTCATCTCTGGATTTAAAAAATTTTTGATTTATTTTATCTCCATTATTATCTTTTTTTTTTGCTAAAACAGAAGTCTTAGATATACTGGGATTCCAATGCTTGGTTGGAGATGTTAAAGTTTTATATTTAGTACTTTGTTTTTTTATCTTCTCAACTATAGTATCTAATCTAGGTTTATTTTTTTTAATTTTAGAACCAGGATAAACTTTAAGAATTTTTTTTTTATTTTCTTCACATTCTACTTTATCTATGGTTTTATTTTGGTTTGAATCAGTAAATTCAATAGTAACATTAGGTTTGATAGTATGCCTTATCTGAGAAACATTTAAAATGTTAACAGTGTCACTTTTTTTAAATTCTTCTTTAGAATTTGATACTATATCAACAATATTTTCCTCTAAATCTATATTTTTTCCTCTCACTGTACTATTTTGCTGTATATCACTTTTGTTATTAATAGTATCTTCTTTAGTGTCATTGGATAATTTTTCAACAACATTCTCTTCAACAAATGGTTCTCTTTTAATAGTAAGAATTCGGTATGATATGGAAAGTGGATCTTTCTAAAAATATATTACTTAATTAGTTATATACTCAAAAAAAATAAAGTAAATTACAACTAAATGTATTTAAAGTTTTAAATACTATAAGAAAACTAACCCTTTTCCAATCAAACATATAAACAACATCCATCAATGTTAGATGATCATCTAGTAGATGATTTTGATAGGAAAATTCAACATAGTGATCTAAAGATGTTAATTCAAATTTAAGATACACAAATTTCTTTAAATTTATAACTTGCAATGATGCTGGACACCATAAAAATCGTTTATGAGTAATTGGCAAACTCTGTAAAAGAAAAATAGAGGATGCATTTTACAAAATTAATTATGATTAAAAGTATAATTATTTGATTTCCACTGCAGTATACTTCTCCTTACATTTGTCAAAAATTGTAATTAATTATTTTATATTTCTACTAAAAATTAATAAATATTATTAGGTAAAGTTAAATCAAGAATCAATTTATTTTAATTAATAGATTAAAAAGTAAATAATGAACACTTTTTTGCTTGAAGTGCTTGAGGATATATCCATGTTTGCAGTTGAGTTTTGACGTTTCGGACTCATTGCAGAGTCCATCTTCAGAGTGATGGTTACTAGTCGGTGTCTAGAGATTGCAGAGATGGACTCTGCAATGAGTACGAAACGTCAGAACTCAACTGCAAACATGGATATATCCTCAAGCACTTCAAACAACAAGACAATCCATGAAAGCTTTAACACATTCATGAACACTATTACCATTTATATATAAATTTAATTTAATACTTATTTTTATTTTCTTTATAAACTTGTAACATTTATATACCTGTTTGCTATGTTCATTTTCGTAAAGAAGACAAATGCTCACTGAATCATTTGGAGTAAATAAATGATAGTCATCAGGAATCATTCCCTGACTTAGAGGATCTTGAGGAGGATGCACATTGTTAACAAGATAGAATTCTTTTCTCATAATCATTTCTCCTATAAAATAATTATATACAATATATATCAAATAATATTAAAGAACATAAAAAATATTTTTTCTTACGCTGAAATAATTTAGGGACTAATTTATAAACAATATTTTGTAATGTATGATCAGGTCTAATATTAAATAATGGATTAGATTTATGAATTAATACATCACAAATGGGACAATATTTATTTTTTTCCAAGTATTTGACAATACAGCTACGACAAACTGAAATCATAATTATAGTAGTTAAAACAAAAAGTAATAAATAGTACAAACATAAATCCAACTTTAATATTACATTTAGATAAAAAAAAATTAATTAATAATTAATTATAACTTATAATTAATATTACATTACAGAGAAAAATAAAATAATAGAAATAGAAATTTATTCTAATATTGAATTATATTAAGGATAAAAGTTCATTGTTTTTCTAAACATAATGAAAAATGAATTAATTTTTGCTTTGTCAATATATATTTAACATTTATACTATTTTCACTATAAAATATTTCTTATTCATTTTTTGTAAAATGTAAAATATTATATTGTTTAACATCTATTCTAGTGCCTAAATATAAGTACTAAAATAGATATAAAAAATTAAATATTATAATTTATTACTTATTTACCAAATTAAAAAAAAAAATCATTTATTGATCATAACTTAATTTTGTAAAATAAAATTATCTAATACCTTGAATTTTTATTTTTCCTTAAAAAATATATTTAAAATTTGATACCATTTTCTAAATTTACTTACATGAATGTAAACATTCAATTATTGTAGTAGCATCTATAAAATAACCACCACACAGAACACACAATAAATGTGGATTTAGGTCAGTAACCATAAGTTTATTAGGCTGCATCTTGTTTTTAGCGCTATGATCATAACGCTATACTTGAATTATACTTTAAATCTAAAAAAAGAACATAGTAGATCATAATTTATTATGATTATAGTAAATTTTTAAATGTAACACCTAAAACAGTTACCCCATATTTCATTTGGCGTCCTGATTTTTTTTTTTTTTTGGGGTCAATGACAATGAGATAAAAATGTTTATTTAAAATAATGAAAGCGTACTAACCACAATGTTTTCAATTGATTTAAAAGTTAAGCTCATTAAAAGTAAATTTCAATTCATTATTTTAATGATAAAAATAATATAGTTGCGTCAATGCAAATTTTAGTAAACATTAAAATCATCAAAACAACCAAGCCGTTGACAAGGCAGAAGGCGTTAACAGCAATAATTTATGTTTTCTTCCATGCCAGTATAAATTCATCATGTTATTTTATAACGCTTGATTGTTTTATCTTTAACTATCATCAATAATAACAATAATATAATAATTTACACAATAATGTTTGTTGATTACTTTTGTGTGTTGTGTTTTATTGAAAATATTGTCTTGTATTCAAAACAATATTAAACATTTCTTGTTAAAATTTAATTAAAATTCATTTACTTTGTTTTTCTTTTTAGAAATTTTAATCATAAATGAGGTTATAATTTATACTTCGTATGTAATTAACGGCCTTAATGTAATTAATATATTAATACCAAGCCAGCAGAGTGAACTAGCGATCACAAAAATGTATCATGTGTTAATTGAAAATTTTAGAGTCTTAAAATATATAAAAGAATATTATTTTATTAGTTGACAAATGACGTATTGTTAACTTAATATCTGATTACTTTTTATGATTAAATTAATATCTTATTGAAAAAAGTGTTCAAAGATAAGTCTTTTTAATAAGTTTATCATTGCAAAACTAAGCATTTTTATAAATAATGATTTTAGTTATTTTTTTACGTTTACTTTTCCATTTATTATCACCCATCTACAAACAAATAAACAGTTAATTTACTATATAACATATTATGTGAATATGTTGCTTTAGGAGTTAAATTTTTTATCTTATAAAATAAATTTTATTAATCATTATAAAAAAATATTTTCTTGATAACCGTGTAAAAATTTAATTGTAAAATCCTCAGATAAATGATCAATGTAAATCAATTTTTTTTAAATAGATAAATAATTTATTTTATTATTTAAATTAATGTAATTATTATATTTTAGATTCAAAATGTTATGTTCCTCAGCTCGAATGAGACAAAATTTTTATCTTATTTTTGGTATTACAATTGGTTTAATTTTTAGTCTTATTGTTGGACCATTGTTTGAAGCAAGTTGCTTATTTACTGTGTCAATTCTTAAGAGTAATTCTATCTCTATTATCAATGATGAATATGAGCCTCGTATTAATCTAGCTGGCAAACCTCAACGAGCCCAAAAAGCTCCACAAACTTTATTACGACCAAGATATTATTCAACTGAACTAGGGATTCGAGAAAAGTTATTTATTGGTGTCCTGGCTAGTCAGACTACTGTTGATGGATTAGCAGTTGCTGTTAACAAAACTGTGACTCATTGGGTTGATAAAATTGTTTTTTTTGTTGATGCAACAGCTGAACACAAGATCAATGTCTCTCGTATGAAAATACCTAGTATAGTTGGTTTTACTGATAGTAGGACTGTTCTAAAGCCTTTTCATATGATTAAATATATTGTTGATAACTATTTGGATGAATATGATTTCTTCATGTTGATGAGGGATAATACTTATTTAAAAGCTGATAAATTAATGGATTTGGTAAAGCATGTTAGTGTTAGTGAAGATGTTTATGCCAGTGGAACTGTTATTGGTACTAATTATTGCTCATTAGGTAATATTTATTGTAAAACTATTATTTATTAATTAACTATAATAATTTTTATACTACCTGCAGATGCTGGAATTCTCTTAAGTAACTCGGTAATTCATAAATTGATACCTAATGTTGATTGGTGTGTAAAAAATGCATATTCAAATTCTGATGATGACAATTTTGGACGATGTGTTCTACATACATTAAATTTGCCCTGTCAAACATCAATTCAGGTTATTATTATAAAATTATTAGTATTGGACAAAAAAATAAAAATGTCTTCAAAAATAAATTTGTAACCCAGTGTTTAAAGCACTGCAAATTTCTTAGTAAAAACAAAAGCTAGTGCTTTTAAAATGGCAATTTGTTAAGGGTAGCTAATTCTCAAGGGTGAACGATAATATTAAAAATTAAGTTTTTCTTTTATATATAGTTATAACTGAAAAAAATGTTACTAATTATTGTAAAATATTTTTAGACTAACAGAAGTGTTGGTTAGAGTATATACTCTAATAATTAGTGAACAAAATAGACTTAAATACCATAGTAGATAATTTTGATACTCAAAAGTCTTGTAAAAAGCTAATAACTACTAGGCATTAACTATTTAATTTAATAATATATTTTATTGTTATGTTTTGTATCATATATTGTTAAGTTTTTAAATGTAGGAGGTATATATTTAAAATTTTTATTTACAAACTTTTTATGTTTTTATTTTCAAATTTTTTAGTTTAATAAAATTAAAAATATAATTTGTTATTTAAAAAAAATAATTTAATATCTCTCAAAACTAAAAAATGGTTCATTTCAAATCTTCATTATTTAAAAAGTTTTAAGTGCATGTACAAAGTTGGAAATCCCTATCTATAAACCTGCTATAAATGAAAAGTTAAGTTCATGAATTCAGTTATTACAAACATCATACATTTTTTTAGAACCATGTTGTAAATAGCTACCATTTATGGGAAGCAAGTGATTTGAAACGCATAATTGATCAACCTGACCAACAAAGAAGTTTTGAACAAGCACTGACTATTTATCCTATGTTGAATGCAGACGATATGTACAAAATCCATTTAGCTTTTTGTAAAATGCATTTAGATAAAGCTAATATAAATATTAAAGAATTAAGAAAATCTATTGTTACTGAATCAATTTTAGAACCTCCAGGTTTTGGAAAGGTGTCATGGCCAGTAGGGAGTCAACCTGGAAATACACCAATCTCACGTTTTGATGTATTAAAATGGGATTATTTCTCCGAAACACATTTATATTTGGACTCTAGACTCAGTAACGTTAGATTGTTGAACAAAGCTGAATATAGTGATATACAAGTAAGCTAATATTGAAGTATCTTAATGCAACATCAAAACAACTATATTGTAGAATAACATCAGTATTTTAATAAAAAAAACTCTTCATGTTTACAATATTTTTCAAATAACTACTTTATTTTTATGAAACTTTAGTTTAAAATATGGTTAATATCAATGTAATGTAATGATTATATATAATTTTTCATTACTACTTCTCACAACTTAAGACTGAATAATAAAAATCATATTTTTTATTATTTGTCACAAATAAGAAAAAACTAAAAAAAAATGTTTTTTTTTAATTTCAAAATAGTAATTTTTTTTTAACTTGATAACAAATAATAATAAGGTTATAATAATTTTAATAGATTGAGTAAGTATGTTGAACAGGTGGTACAATTCCTACTGGTGACATTTATTAAGTACTCACTGTCCACACTACATACTCTGTGTATTAAAATGCTATTAGCTCAATAAATTCTTATCCTAAAATTGTTATTTACCCATCAAAATATTAGTTGTAATAAAAGAAATAACTACTTTGAAATTATAAAAAAATATATATATATATATATTTATTATTATTATATGTGTATAATAATAATAATCTTTTATAATAACTTGTACATAATTTAACTAATTGGATTTNTTTATTATTATTATTTTTTTTTTTTTTTTTGAAACAAATAAAATATTTGGTTTTTTAAGTTATCAAAAACTGCAAAAATTATTTTAAAAATGTAATACAATATATTTGCTGGATTAAGAGTTATTAAAGATGCCAAGACTTTTTGGGTCACTGTATAATTAATATTTAAAACAGAAATAGATGCACAATATGTTATAGAGTTTATATGTAAATAATTTTACTATGTAACAGAATAAACCTTTTAAATTATATATGGTTTTAATATTTTTTTACCTCAAAAATAAAAAATTTCATAGAGATAATTTAATAGTAAAGAATTGAGGACAATAGTTCTTTTTGATGTAAAACTTCTTTAGATGCGTTAGCATTAAAGTAAAACTGTACAAACTCATTCGGAAATTGGTTACAAAAGTTGGGTTTTGATAAGTTAATAATTTAATTTATATAATAATTAGTTCTAACATAATTTAAATATCAACGTCAAATACATTTACATAATTAAACTAAAAATTAAAAAATTGAGGAAACATTAAACTAAAAGAAGTAAATAACAAAATTTTTAATGTTTTTATTTTTCGAATAATTCATTGGTGTGTATATATATATATATAGGGTGATTTTTTTATCATAACCCATTCAATTTATACATTTTTATTTTGATTATCTTTAGTTACACATTATTCTTGAATTATTAACTATTTAATACTTTTTAAGTTCATCCCTTATGCCTAGTAAGGATGTCAACTTTGTTTTTTTAAATGGGAACACATTTTGTGACAGAAACGTCTTAAAAATTTTAGTTAAACTAAAAATTCAAATGCCATTTAATATTAAATTAAAAACTCAAACATTTTATTAAACTCAAAATATGCGTACCCATTTAAAAAAACAAAATTGACACCCTTACCAGGCATAAGGGATGAACTTAAAAAGTATTACATAGTTAATAATTCAAAAATAATGTGTAACTAAAGATAATAAAAAAAAAACGTTCAAATTATTATTATTCTGTAAGTAATTGAGTGGGTTATGATAAAAAAATCTCCCTGTATATATGTATGTTATATGAAAAAAAAAGTGCAAACATTATTTTTATATTTTCTTCATTATATTCTGATTATTAAAGATAAATAAATTGTAGTCATGGTAAAGTGAATTAAATTCACTATAAAACACTTTGAATAATTATTTTGCATTTTAAGTATTAATTCAAAATTATTTTTCATTAGTTTGTTAATTTTACTAAAACTAGAAAAATGTTATGTAAAATTTAAGTAAAACATCAATGAATTAGATTACCTTAATTTCAAAATAATGGGAGTTTCACTTCTTTCACGTATCTCATGACTTTTTAATATTTAGTAAGTTAAAATATAATTTTCAATAAAATTAGAAATGTGTCATTGTTATTTTTTAGGTTTTAGTATAATTTGTTTATATATATTTTCATTCGTATCTATACAATTAGTTTTGTAGAATAGTTGAGGAATTATTTAGTTTTATAACAATATATATTTTTTTTTTTTTTAGAATGTTTTGAATACTAGTATTGAGCATTTAGTTATAAAATATTCAGGCAAATTAAGATTTGATCAAATGGTCAATGGATATAAAAAATTTGATCCTTCTAGAGGGTTAGATTATATATTAGATTTGAATTTTTGGGATTTATTAGAAAATAAATTAGTACAAAAACGGTATGAAAAAAAATTGTTTTAGTTTACTATTATTTTTAAGCAATACCATAACTAAAATTTTGTTTTGTGTAGAGATATAAAGGGTATTTAGAAAAAAATGTATTATTATATTGAAAAAATATACTACTAATTAAAAAAAATAGTGCATTGTCTATTTTTTTTTTTGTGCTGTAAAAAAGGGCAAAACTTAATAATTATAAAATTTATATTTATTTTACAGAGTTGAAATTAGCAAAACTCTAGGTAAAGTTGAAATGTTACCTGTTCCATATGTTACAGAAAACACACGTATTCATATTCTTTTACCAGTACATTCATATGAAAAAGATGATGCATTTCAGTTTTTGAAACAGTATAAACAAGTTTGTGTGGATAAAAAAGAAAAAACTATGTTAATGTTTGTAAGTTCAACTTTTTTTTTTTTAATTATTATATTTTTCAAACAATCAATTGATTTATTTAAAGGTTTTGTTATATGATTCTAATTCACCTGGAAAGGGAACAGCTGATGATGTTTTTAAAATATTAAAAGATGAAGCCACTTTGTTAAGCAATGCTCATAAGAAAGATGGTACAAAAGTGGCATGGCTTTCGGTAAGAGTACCTAATACAAAAATGGTTGTTCTCAAAGATGCATTATTAGACTTTGCAGTAATTGATTTAGCTATTAAAAAGTTTCCGAGTGATGCACTTATGATGTTAGCACGGCCAAAA
The DNA here is from genome assembly GCF_025091365.1 of Daktulosphaira vitifoliae. Lineage (NCBI taxonomy): Eukaryota > Metazoa > Arthropoda > Insecta > Hemiptera > Phylloxeridae > Daktulosphaira > Daktulosphaira vitifoliae. Next base: position 1,432,514 of record NW_026099574.1, read on the forward strand.
ATGGAAATCAGACAAGATTACCTAAACAGAGTGAGTTTAATAAATAAATTTGTATTAGTAATATTATTTTATTCTAAAGAGCTTCTACTATCTATTAAAATTCTCAAAAGACTTATAGGTAAATCTCTTTTGTTACAATGTTTTGTTTATTCATTACAATTTTTTTGAACTTAGGTTAAATTTGTTAGTGTAATTAATCTTCTTTTCAACTAATATTTCACAATATTTATATTTTAAAATTTTATTAGAAATATAGACTGTTGAAATCATATGATAATATTTCATATGTTGAATTTAATTAACAAATTTTATGTATACTTAATTTTGGTAATTTTCTGGCAAATATTGATGATTTAATTATTGATTGCTTTTATATCTAGGTAAGAATGAATACAATAATGGAATGGCAGATTTTTAGTCCTATACCATTTTCTGAGTATGATCCTACTATCATGACCCAACCAAGATTATTAATGAACTTAGATATCAATAAAATGTATGGCCATTTTGATCCATTAAATTATGAACATTTATCTTTTTATGCCAAAGATTATGTTACTGGTAAATAAATATTCAAAATATATGTATTTATATGCTTATTGTAAAATTTTGAATTCACTTTTAGCCCGTAAGCGTGCTGAATCAATAGTTCCAATAGTCCGTGTTGATCGTGACATTCACCGTTTAGTATCAGAATTCACCAGTCAATCTTTTATGTCTGTTAATATTACTTCTCCTTCAGTGTTTGCTATGTTTGTTTTATACAGCGAGTGTCATATGTTTAGAGCTGTGGAATCAGGATTACGTTTAAGAAATAAACAAAAACTATGTGAATTATATGAAAATTCTATTGTAGATCATGTGAGTGCTACATTGTATGGAGATTGTTTAAGATCTAGAAATCGCAATTCTGGTTCCAAAGGAAATTTAGCCAAACTAGTATTAGATTTTCAAAATGAAACATAATGTAACAGTTTATTAAAGTTAATTATAAAAAAATGTTTCTTTTATTTTGTTAACATTGTTAATTGTATTTTTCTATTCACTAATACTTTAAAAAATAAAACTTTATTAAAGTATATAAACTGATATATGCAAATTGTTGATGTTAAGAATATATATGTCATAAAATATAAGATTTTAATTATTAATTTGTTCTACTCATTTTTTTCCAATAGTTTCCTCAATTATTAGATATTACATATCCCTTATTTTATTTAAAAAAAAGGCTTCTCTTAATGCTCTTTCCTATTCTTAAGTTTTTTTTATTTAATTCATTAAAAGTTATTAACCAACTCAAAAAAAAAAAAAAATCCTTGCCAGTTGTTTTAATTAAATATTAAAATGAAGAAAATTTAATTTAAAAAAAAAAAGCTAGTCAATATAATCTCTTAAAATAATTTTAACTAATATTCATAAACAAATTTAACTTATTTACTAAAAAAAACAATTGAATATTATATAATATAAAAAGCTTCCTGTTTTTTGTGACATTGAATATTATTTAATGATAATTAATTTTTGAGAGAAGCTATGAGGGACTCCTTTTGAATCTCATCAGGCTATAAGGGAAGATCTGTTTATTACTTTGAGTTAGCCAAAATTGTACAATGATCAATTTTTTTCTAGAAATGGTACCTTAAAAATATTGAATCAAAAATAGAAAATCAAAAGTAAATATTTTCTGCTCTAGCTCATTAGTTGGAATCGTCATCATTTTTAAAGGCGATCAAACAACCAACCTGTAAAAATCAAGGTTAAGAAACCTCTTAAAATTAATTTTTCCTATTGTCACTATACTATAATGCAATTATTTCTACAATTGTAATTTTTAGTATCTAAATATTCCTCAAAAAAAATAATAATTACAAGTTATCTATATTAGGGTTTTACTAATCATAACAGCTAAGATATTATGTTCATAATAATAAATAAAAATGAGTATATTTGATATTTTTCAGTTGTAAAATTTTAATTAAAAAATATATATACAAATTAAAACAATTATAAAATAAATAATTTAAATTGTTGTCCAATTTTTCATATGCTTACAATTTAAGGAATTCAATTGATTAGCATCAGAACATCGTTTAATAACTGGGCAACTACCACAAGGTATAAAACTTACTGCATTTCTTTTAACAAGAGACTTAGTTGATCGGTATTCTACAATGCCTTCACTATTCAACCTCTTTGAAACCAAACCATCATAAACCAACAAATCAAGAATTGATGTGATATCTTCAATTGACAATCTTACTTTACTAATTCCAGTTTTTGAAATGAATTCCAAAACACGATCAGCAGTAGCATATGTTGTATTATACTTAATTAAAGGACTTTTTACACTAGTGTTTTTTAAAACTTTGGCTTTTTTAGCTTCTAAAAACTTGTAACTATGTTTTGTTAATATTTCAATAAATTCTGATTCAAATTCCTGATTTGAATACCAAGCTCCACCAGTAATTGAACTATCTGGTTCAAGATCATACAACATATACACAATTTTACGGCTAGCAGCTACAGATTTGACGGCTTTGATAGATTTCTTTGCTTCTAAAGACTTCAAAATTTTTTTTAAACGTGGTAGACCTAGATTTGATTTAATACGCACATCACGTATCCATATTCCTTTTCGTCCAGAGTCACGTATCAAATTAAATACCACTAACTCTTCTGCATTAGCATCACCGGGTGTTGCACATGATGACCCTTTATATTTATATCTAAGTGTATCTTTTACCTTATGGAGAGTGATTGAGTTAGATGTTATAAGCTTGTTAACATTATCTACACGTTCTTCAATAGTCAATACTGGACAAGCTTTGATGAGGTCGTCATCAGATACTCCTTTATTACCAGATGCTTTAATTAATTCAAGGATTCGTTGTTCGGCAGTGAGTGGTTCCACATCACGAGACTTTTTAGCTAAAGGCTCATTATCTTTAAGATGATCATTGCTATAACTTCGTTTGATAGCAGACATTTTTATAATTTTTAAGCTATTTACTCAATACGTACTAGAATTTTGATTAACAATTTTATTTGATTAAAATTTGACAAGTGTGCTAAAAAATATTCAATGCAAATTACAAAAAATACTTGTGGACATTTATACGTCCATGTAACTGACGTATAGAGTATTATCACATAGCACAAAACATGCATTACCTAATAACATAACCACACTTATTTTATTATTTTAATTTAAAAAACCCAGCACAGGGGGGTCGCGGCACAGTGGTGACATGGCATAGTTGGATCAAGTATAATGATATCTGACAGTGATTAAAATCACTATCAAAAAAAAACGCTTCGATGCAAATCTTTAGATAGTGTTTAATTTTAAAAAATTGGTGGATTATTCCAAA
>NW_026099574.1:1436993-1444512 GCF_025091365.1 Daktulosphaira vitifoliae
ATAAAAAAAAAAAAAAAAAAAAAAAAAAAAAAAAAAAAAAAAAAACACATCTTAGTAAAACCAATACCTTCTCAGCTTCGCATCGAAGCTAAAATAATCTTTATATCATTTAAAAGTGACGGACATATAACAACCAAAAATTATTTGACCGACAGATCTTATAAGAATGTATTTCTACCAACCAGATTTTAACCGATTAAAATTCACTCGGATAGAATTTTTGCCGATTTACAAAAAATAATTTAACCGAAAATAGGTGACCTTATTTTCCGTTAAATTATTTTTCTGAGACTAGTTACTCTTACGTTTTTTAAGTCATTGCATTTAAGAATTGAAAAATTATTTTACTTTTTTTTTATTAAGAAAAATATTTTAGATTTGATGCGAAGCTAAGAAGATATTAATTTTACTATGTGTCTTTTTTTTGTATCTGTTACCATTCATTTTCAGCTCTCATTGGACCGATTTTGATGAAAAAGATCACAAATTATATCTAGTCGAAGACATTTCCCACCAAAAATTTGAAAAACAATCCCTCGTTCCCCGTAAATGGGACAAATCCCCCCAAAAAACTACAATTTTAAAAATTGGTAATTTTTGACATTTTTTCAATTTTTAGCATCGACGCGAAGCTGAGAAGGTATTGGTTTTACTAAGATGTGTTTATTTATTTATTTATTTTTTTTGTGTCTGTTACCACTTTTTCTCAGCTCTCACCGAACGGATTTCTTTCAACGATACATCAAAAGATCACAAATTGTCGAAGACATTACCCTCAAAAATTGAAAAACTTTCCCTCGTTTCCCGTAAATGGAGGAAACCTCCAAAAAAATTACAAATTTAAAAATAGCTAATTTTCGAAATTTTTTCATTTTTTTTACTAAAAACTGCTGTAACTTTTTCAAAAATGAACATATCAATATAATTTTTTGTTTAAAGATGCTTGATGTCTTTACCTATCATTTGGTATTTTTTTTTTTATAAATTTAACCCTTTACCAACACACAAGGGGGGATTCAAAATGACAACTTTTTCAACTTAACTTTTGAAAGTGTTCCGGAAATACTGGCACTTTTATATATATATTAAATTAAAGCTAATGTAATATACTTTATCATGGAAAAAAAAAATTCGGACTTTATTTTGTCTTCACGGTGAAAATGGCTACCAAATGCTATTATTGTGTGAAAATGCTCGTTTTTATTTTTTACATATTTAACTTTATAATGCTAGAACTTATTGAAAAGTGTATGGATCAACACAATTTTTTTATGAGAAATAATATTTTTTAATAATCCCTTTTTCATTCGACATACTTTATCTTAATCAGGATATTAATAAGGAACTAGCAGATCATGTAGCTTTTGGAATAATACACCAATTTTTTAAAATTAAACAATATCTAAAAATTTGCATCGAAGCCTTTTTTTTTTATAGTGATTTTAATTAACAATTAAAGAATTAACAAGGTACTGAACTAAAATCAAAATTTGATTTGTATAGATATCCCAGTATGCCATAACGGTCTAAAAATATTGGTTACCGAGAAATCCATTATACAATGGAAATCAACTAAGTACCACACTAGTATGACACTTCAACCATAGCTAAAGAAGTTAACGGCGTTGACTATCATACAGATAAGATAACAAAGACAAAACCCTACAAGCATGGAAGGCAATTGAATTATTTTCCTTATTAGATCTATCAAAAACCGATAAAAAAAACCTGGGTAGGCTGCGTCATAAAGAAAATATTTTAATGTACAAAAATATAAAAAACAAGAAACAAGCATTTGTTTTTTTAAAATCATCAAAAATAGCAAAAAAAAGCATTTTCAAGCAAATGCTATAAGTCTCGAGCCCTGCTTATAAGGGTTTGCCATATAATGAGTCCACCGATTTTTGTAAAAATTACATGAATCTAATTTAAATTGAATATAAATTTAAACTTATTTTGAATATTTTGCCTCCTACGTTAAGAGAAACTTTAAATTTTCGATACAACTTAAATTGTCTTTAAATTTATCTAGTATGATGTACAGTTGTCGAGTCCGTTACACTTAAGTCTTTCACGCTCGATGTACGAAGTTCGTATCTCGAATCCCATCAAAATAATTTTTCGAATATTTTCTTAATTCTTTTTGAGTTTTATAAAAAATTCAAAATTAATTTAATGTTTATCTCATTTTGATTAAATAACTTCTAACTTAAGAACCCCATAACTGTAATTTCCATTGTAAGAATTTCTTATTCATAGTAAAATCAATTTACTATGTGGTATTTCTTTTATGTCTGTCATTCATTTTTCTCAGATCTCACTGGACTAACTTTTTCAACGATACGTCAAATAATCACAACTAATGTCTAGTTGATGATATTAAAAAATATATTTATATTCAAAAATTTTAAATAATACCCCTTTATCATATAAAAATTTGCTTAACCAAATTTCTCCATAAAAAAAATTAAAAGCATTCATTTCTACTGATTTTAATGTATATTTATTGTCGAATTAGGTTTGATATGATAATAGATTTCAACTACAAAATTAAATAATTTTACCTTGTAATTTATTAATTTTTTAACTATTTGTGTGTGCTACTACCAGTCAATAATATTCCAAATTTTTTGGTAACATGTTGCTATATAAATCATTTTCAAAAAAATGATTTTTAGTTTCACCTAAATTTAACAATGGATTTTAACTATTATAATCAAATTTTATAATACACTCAACTGAGTAGATTTTTTTAACAACTTATTGTTTTTTTTTTTTATAAATTTTTAGTCTTGTGCTATCTGGTCTCTGGTGCAAGCTGGAAATAATATCCATCCCGTCCATCATTGACCTAGAGAAGAACCATCTTTGGCTAATGTGTGAAAAAAGGCCACCACCCTCTGTAGGACAAGGATGTAAAAACTGATCATTATTATGTAATTCTTACACTATGATAGTTTAAAAATTGTGTGATGAACAATTATTCCTGTAGAATCCTGCATTTTTACGCTTACTATCCGGAAAGCGTCTTAAATATTGGGTCAGTTTATGGCTTAGTCAGCTCGTAGTTTGATTTATGTCTGTAGCTATTTTTGATTTCTTGAAATGGAAAATACAAAAATGGACCTTTTATTTTGCATTTTTTTACTTTTTAAGTCACTTATATTTTAGTGATTTGCAAAAACATATTAAGACAAATATGTTTACCTTGAAATATTCATTAAATTAAAAATATATTATCCACGTGATATTAATAGGAGAGTCATGTAGGTCTTAATTTGGTCCTGATTTACTGATAGTCATGCATAACAAGTATGACTATTTAAAAACATATTTTTTAATATTCGAATACGTAAAAAATATTTTCGAAAAAATAAATCAAAATAAGCTGGGTCAGAATTGTGGAAATAGAGACAGAATTGAAAAACCTAGATGGGTTAATTAGAAATATTTTGTATAGAACCTAAAAATTCTTATTTTTAATTATTAATAACAAGAAAATAGAGTGAGTATATAGCGCAGGTGGGTACAACTCATACTCCATCCGAACTACATACATACCTTATGTATTAATAGTTTGTAATACAATAATTACACATTCTAAAGTTGTTAGCGACATAATAAAAGTTATTGTAAAAAATAACTATTTTGAAATGAAAAATAAATTAAATTAAAATTTTTTTCTTATTATTTACTAGGCTTCGCGAAGCCGTCTCAGACCTGGGGCCCTGGTAGCCTCACACGCCTTCGGCGCGTAAGCCTCTTTGAGCCATCCTTGTAAGTAGACCACTGTTCCGGTAGGAAAAACCGGCAACGTTGGGCACGATAAGTGTTTTGTAGGAAAAATATTACATCAAAATCAGCGTAACAAAAATATATTAAAAATTTAGTTATTAAAATCAGGAAAATTCAAAAAGAGCATATCGTAAAATGTATTGGGAATAATGTATTGGGTATTAGGTATTCCCCTTGGGCGTATTCAGAAATTATTTTAGGAGGGCATTCAAATTTTTTTACTTAGGTAAACATACTATAGAATTTTATTTTCAAAATAATCAAAATCAAAATGATAATCAAAAAAAAGTCATTAGGTCCATATTTCTTAGAAGTTTCCTAAAAAATATTGATAACGCTGGTTCAAGAGGGGAAATCACCCATATCCCACTTAAATACGTTCCTGGCATACACAATAATTATTAATTTTCTAATTATAATAATTTTATTACTATTATAGAATAATAACAAAAAAATTCGGCAGGTTATTATTTGTGGGAATATACAGGTGTTCAGTAAATAAGGAAACAGATCAATTGTTACAACAATAAAAAAATATAGAAATTTAACTTACTCTATATAAAAAATTCAATTTTAATAAGAATATTGGTCACTCTGATTTGACGTTGGACAGTATAGTTTTCATAGACGAATCTCGATTTTTACAATAAAATCATAGACATATACATCATAATTGAGATAAATATGATTAATAATACTGTACTGTACACAATGGACCAACAGGTCTAAGTACATGGGCATTATGTTCATCTAATTAATAACTAATAATACTGTACTGTTCTGATAGTAAGCAATCGTATATACTTAACCGTTCAAAAATGTATAGAGAAGAATTATCTTAAAAATCCATTTTCTACAAATTCAGAGTCAATATATATATATATATATATATACAATGTATATTTATATGCGCAAAAAGGAGTTGATAACATTATTAAAAACATGCACGTGTCAAAAAAAAGCTCCAAGAATGGTGAAAAATGAATGTATTCGATTCATTTTTTTATGATATCTAAGAAATGTCTTTGGCCAGGTCTGGTGAAAATTTCAAACCTAGTCGTCAGCGATCGTTTTTCTCGAAATTTTAAAACGCTCACGAGTGAGCGTTAAAAATTTTACAACCTTCTCTAATAATTTTGAGTCTTGAAACCGAGTACTTTCGTTGAAAAGTTTTTTTTTGAAAATTCGAGCACTAAGTAATTTTCTTAGAAAAACGATTTTTCCTTATTCTTTTATATAATAAGATAAATGAAAAAAATATGCTTTTAATATGAACCAAAATTGTAATATTTACATACATATAAAAAAACCCAGCATATCATAAGAAACGCTTCTATGCAAATCTGTAAATAATGTTTAATTCTCAGAAATTAGTGGATAATTACAAAAGCAACATCAACTATTTCCTAAATTATATCCGAATTATTCTTAGATTAAAAAATGTAATATAAAATTTTATATTATATAATTGTTATATTGAATTGTTTTCAAATTATTATTGATTTTAATTTTTAATATGTTAAAAGTAATAATTTTTAACCTACTTTATTTCGTCCTTTAAAGTGAAAGTTTCTTATAAAAAAAAAACCCAACCCAATTATTAACTTTTAGCTCAACTTACAAGTTTGAACTTGACATTATTAAATAGAAAAAAATGAAATTGTTAAGATTAATATGCAGTTAGGAAATTTTATAATTACTATTTACAGTATATTTATCAGAAAAACTCATTATTTTTTTGCATTTTTATCGTAATAGAACACTTAAATAAAAATCATAGTAATCATTTCTAAGTAACTTTTGGTATTTAAAAAGATTCTACAATTGAAATATCCAGAACTGAATTAATTTTAATGATTTACTTTAACTAAAAAAAAAAGTTATTATTTTGAATCCCTCTTGTGGGCAGGTAAAGGGTTAGATTTATAAAAAAAACCAAATGATAGATAAAGACATGCATCTAAATAAAAAAAAATATACTGATTTGGTCATTTTTGATAAAGTTATAACAATTAACAAAGTTATAAGTTTTATACACTGGACTACAAGGAACTTCCATCAGAAACAAAAATATACTATTCTAAATCAACTTTTCGCGATGTTTTAAAATGTGCAATTAGACTTTTTCTATAACTTCTAAGTTTTAATATTATTAAAAAATAGTTTTTACATATAAAAAAAAATAATTAAGAACAAAAAAAATTGTTTTAAATTAATACTGATTTGATATAATATTTAATATTAATTTGATTATTAATAAGTTAAAAATAAGGAAAATGACATATTTAACCTATTTTGTTAATCGTTTAAAGTTGATTGTTGTAAATGTTTATAATAAAAAAAAAAAATTTATTTTACCATAACTTTTAGCTCAATTGGTAAGTTTGACATTGACATAATTAAATAGAAAATTTTATGACAATTAAAAAAATTGTATCGTTAAGATCAATATGCAGTCAGAAAGTTTTATAATTACTATTTATTGTAAATTTATCAGAAAAGCTCAATATTTTTTTGCATTTTTATGGTAATAGATAACTTAAATAGAAGTAATAGTAATAATTTCCTAGGAACTTTTGTTGTTTGTTGAAAAGATTCTATAATTGAAATATTGAGAACTTAATTAATTTTAATGATTTACTTTAACTAAAAAAAAAAAAGTTAATATTTTGAATCCCTCTTGTGGGCAGGTAAAGGGTTAGATTTATAAAAAAAACCAAATGATAGATAAAGACATGCATCTAAATAAAAAAAAATATACTGATTTGGTCATTTTTGATAAAGTTATAACAATTAACAAAGTTATAAGTTTTATACACTGGACTACAAGGAACTTTCATCAGAAACAAAAATATACTTTTCTAAATCAATTTTTCGCGATGTTTTCAAATGTGCAATTAGACTTTTTCTATCACTTCTAAGTTTTAATATTATTAAAAAATAGTATTTACATATAAAAAAAAATAATTAAGAACAAAAAAAAATTGTTTTAAATTAATACTGATTTTGATTATTAATATATTAAAAATAAGGAAAATGACATATTTAACCTATTTTTTTAATCGTTGAAAGATGTACTTATAGTGTATTTAGGAAAAAAAAATTGGTGCTGATACATACATTTTTCGAAAAGTTATAGCATTTTTAATTTGAAAATTTAAAATCGAAAATTTTAACACAAAAATAGCGTTTTTTTAACTACGGCAGCTTATTGCACGAAATAAACGAAGATAAGGTGTCGGGACAAATTTTTTTTGTTATTTTATAGTACATAAAATAAGCTTTAATTTGATATATGTTTAAAGAACGCAGTATTTCTGGAATATTTTCAAAAATTTAGTTTTTGTAAAAAATTTACTATTTTAAATCCCCCCCAATGAGCAGGTTAAATGATAGATTTTCAAAAAAATGATATCAAATGAAAGGAAAATATCTAAGGTTTTAGTATAAAAAAACCCAGCACAGGGGGGTCGCGGCACAGTGGTTACATGGCATAGTTGGATCAAGTATAATGATATCTGACAGTGATTAAAATCACGATAAAAAAAAAACCTTCGATGCAAATCTGTAGATAGTGTTTCCTTTAGAGAAATTGGTGAAATATTTTAAAAGCAACATGAACTCTTATTTCTTTAATTATATCCTGATTAGTAGTTCTTTGATTTTAAAATATAATATATGAATAAATACTAATTATAGTTTTTAAATTTAGTATGAAATTGTG
>NW_026099574.1:1444702-1454389 GCF_025091365.1 Daktulosphaira vitifoliae
TAATTTAAGATATATATAAAAGTGTCAGACCTTCCGGAACATTTTCAAAAGTTATGTTGAAAAAGTAAATTTTTTGTGAAAAAGTTGTCATTTTAAATCCCCCCCTGTGGGCAGGTTAAGTGTCAGATTTACAAAAAAAATATACCAAATGAAAGGTAATGATATCATGCATCTATATAAAAAAAAATTATATTGATATGTTCATTTTTGAAAAAGTATTTAGTAAAAAAAATTTTAAAAATTTCGAAAATTAGCTATTTTTAAATTTGTAATTTTTTTGGAGGTTTCCCCCATTTACGGGGAACGAGGGAAATTTTTTCAATTTTGAAGGGTAATGTCTTCGACTAGATACGATTTGTGATCTTTTGACGTATAGTTGAAAGAAATCCGTTCGGTGAGAGCTGAGAAAAAGTGGTAACAAAAAAAAAACCAATACCTTCTCAGCTTCGCATTGAAGCTAAAAAAAAAAAAAAAAACACATCATGATAAAATTAATACCTTCTCAGCTTCGCATCGATGCTAAAAGTAATATAAATATTCAATGGATCAAAGTTATTAAAGATGTTAAAATCTAGTAGGATACCTGTATAATTTAAACTAATTTTTAGTTTTTGTCATGAAGTCTAATAAAAATAGTTAATAGATTTTATTAAAAAAAACTGTTAAAATAACAGGTTTTTTTAAAAATTTTTTATATTAATCTTAGAAAAAAAAAATTAATACACAATAATGTGTACAGTAATTATAATTAAATTTTATTAGTTTTAAAATAAAAATAGTTACAAATAAATATTTACATAAAATTAAAAAATAAATCTTAAACAATAATTGTTTTATGATCTGAATAAGTACTGTTATTTTTAGTTACTTATGGAATACCTAAGTATTCTTTGAATCAAAGATGATTTTAAAAATGATTACATAAATATTATTCTTATGATTACAAATTTCACAAAGTAGTACTTAATTTCTGAGTGTTGTTCTTTACAGTGTATTTTGGCCGTAAGCTAAATAAATGATTAATACTAAACATATATATTTATACAAAATATTGTAAAATATCGCGTTTAGCAACACCTTTCGGTTCTAAGGTGAGCCAAAATAGTAATAACCATACAACATATAAACTGATCACCTGAAACAATATACTAATATGAGTCTATAAACTCAACAAAATATGTCATAGTACATTTTAAAATATCGAGAAGTCAAACAATTAAATTAAAAATAAATCTCAAGAATAATTTAATTACATTATACTTTTGAACAAAATTTTAATTAAAAAAAATATACACGCATAACGGCCAACCTACATAGCTCAGTTGGGAAGGTGTCATGCATTAGTGCACAGAAATTTTATTTTGCTAAGCTAAGTAAGTTTTCCTATTCACTTTACCACATGTAATAGCTTTTAAGAGAGGCAATAAATATATATAAATGATATACAGAATGATCAATTAAGGACAACACACTAATTTTCTCAAAAACTTCTGAATATTCTCCATTATTCTATAGGGAAATACCGTTTATAATTAAAAAAACTATAATAAATGTTTAGTTAAATAATTTTTTTTTCATCTTTTTAGGAAAATAAACACCCATTTTAATTTGGATATGATAGAAAAAAAATCCAAATAATTTTATTTTGGTAATTTGTTTTATCTGATCAACTATTTGTTTAAAGATGTGGATTTAAAATAGAAATTCGACATAGTGTTTATAATATTGGAAACAACAGTAATCTGTTTCAATTATATGTTTAATTATAATAAATTATTGTTCGTATTTATTCTTGCTATCATAAATTACAGATATGATAACAAGAATAGTCAACAAAAACTTGTTTATATAACATCATATTCATGAAGTTATTATGAATATTGTATGCTAAACAGCAAATTATCAATTCAAAAAATTATTAATCTTGCGTAACTTTAAATAAGAGACATAAACACATAATTTTTTGATCATCGATCAAAAAATTATGTTCTTATATCATATTATTGAATTACAAATAGAGGTTCCCATTAGAGAAAATTAAAGTTAAAGTTTTTTAACCCTGAAATAATGAATAAACATTTTTTAATTACACATTATTATATAGTTTCTTCAATAAAAAAATCTTTTACTATATTAAAATTGAAAAATGAGTGTCTTATATATTTGATTATCTATATAATATTACATTGGAATTTAAAAATATGAAATACGAAGCACTAACTTATATAAAATAATTTAGATACATTATCAGATGTCTATTTGTTTAATTTTATCAGAGATCTAAATAAATTAACACATTTTAAAAAAATATTAAAATATGACATTGATTAAATTTTTGTTACAAAAAAAATTTATTTATACATTAATTTTGTGCCATATTTATTAATTCTAAGATTCCTAAAATTAAATAAGATCTATAATATAGAAACTTTAAATCTATAACAACATCTTTTAAGTTATAACATTATAAAAACCTAATACTTAATATTTACACTAAATACAAGTTATAACAACTTTTAAAATTGAACTAATTGATGATTAATTGAATTTAAAATTATCTCAAATTGACTTATCGATTTTGTTTTAAAGTATATTTCAAAGTTCATAACTATACAGACCTATACATTGCCTTCCATTCGTTCTTCTGCCCGGGTGCGCATTCTGTGTATAAACGCCTTGCCTTTATTCTTTCTGAAGTTTTCATATGGATCATTCAAGCTGATGCCCACACCCTTATATTGATCGGTCCTATCTCGGATCTAATTTACAAATGGCGACCAATACAAAGCTCAGGTCAATACATATGGTATAATAATAACCAATTTACCGTGTACAAATAAAAATAAAATAATGATCAATTGGTAATATTTTGCAACCATGGATTTACTTACGTCACCACTGCTTATTGGTGTGTCGATACCTTGCTCTTTTGAACCAAGACCAGCACCACCCCAGCCCATTTTTTTCAAAAGTTGATGACCTTTATTTGATTCATCTAAACGTTCTTGGGCAGTTTTACCAAAGCCCGTACTAAATAATTGTGAAATAACATTAAAATTGTAAATTTGTTTGCAAAGTTCTTCACTTACCCAAACGAAGGAGGTGTAGGACTTCTTTGAGTATTTGGGGGAGATGGAGAAAGTGATTTAGATGGAGACCTTCTTCGTCTATTACGATTAGGAGTTGGAGGAGGACTTTTTTTATTTAATAAACGACGACTTGGACTTCTAGTTTTTGGACTACGACTTCGACTAATCAAAGTAATTAAGTATTATTTATTTTTTAATTAAAGCTTTGTAATTATAATATTTTAATAGTCGCTAACCTTCTATAACGTTTTTTTCTTACAGGAGATTTATCTCTCATAGAAGGAATTATAATGGGCGAAGGAGATTTTGATTTTTCTCTTATCTTGTTAGCAATATCATCTTCTTTTTGTTTTTTAGCTAAGTTTTTAGCTTTATAATATTCATATAAACCAAGTTTTTCCCAACCATCACTAAAATATTATAATGCTTAGACATTTTTATAAGTTTCAATAAAAGTGAACTAAAATAACGGTATACCTATCACGAGGTGCAAAGTGCCCTGGAGGCATATAAAAAGCTTTAACTGCTTCTAATAGTCGTTCTGTTGGAGGAGCTGGAGGAGGTAATCGAATTGTTTCAGGATCTAATGGCCTATATTTACTATCTTCAAGCTAAAAAATAACGTTAAATTTAATATAAATAAATTTTTTTTTAATTTAAATATATTTTTGATACCTTCACTAATGGTACCATAAGACCTGCTGGTAGCTCATAATAAGGCAGAGATGGAACTAAGTCATCAGGTACTATTTCAGGTTGAACTGGAGGCATAGAAAAATTGTTTTGCATGAAATTTGGTGGTGGTCGACTCAAATCAGGAAGTTCCATTGAAGCTGTAAGTAAACTTTAAATTTAAATTTATTGAATATAAATAAATATGTTTGTTTCACTAACGTGGTGGTTGTAAATGTATATTAGGGGGAGGTTGACTAAAAGGTGGTGGAGGTCTATTGTACATAGGAGGTTGTTGCATACAATTCGACATCTGTGACATTCTATAATGATCATCTAAATGATATCCATTATCTGCTTGATGAGGAAAATTTGGTTGGTCACTTTGCATGTAGCCAGTAGACATGTTATTTTGATACAAGGGGGGAGATGGTAATCTGCCTTCATTATAATGTCGATTTCCTTCATCTGAATAAAAAAAAAAAAAATAGGAGAAAGAGCTCTAAAGAATGAATTTATTTAAAGTATTTAGTAATACTGACAAGGTTTCCATTAGATTAAGTTACATAGACTGCTACTTATACAAAATTAATTGAAATTAAAAACGCGAAGATCTTGGCAAAAAAAGGTACCTTTAATTGTTAGAGAAGGTATAAAAAACAATTTCATATTATTCATCAATTATTACATTCTATAATAACTAAACGTTTAAAAATTCTAAAGCTTCATAGTTTTTAAGAAAATTTTAAACCACATTAATTAATGATAATACAGTTTATAAGTAAATTCAAAAAAAGCTATAACATCAAATACTTTTAATAATTAAAAACTCTAGGATATATTTAGGATTTAGATAGCTAAGGATACACAAAATTCAGTCAGACTAGTTTTAAAAAATCATTAATATATTAGAAGTGAAATTAAAAATTAGTGGGTAAAATTATTTGAGTTAATCTTATTTTATTTTTATCATATTATCACAAAATAATCTAACTTCAATATTTTTTTAATTTTACATTATTTATTATTGTTATATTTTTTGTAATTTTATTGTCTTATATACAATTATTTGACTGATATGCCAAATGCTTATGTGATTACCTTTATATATATATATAAAAAAAATTATGCTTAATGCCAAAACTATAGACATAAAAATAAGTGTATAGTGAAAACAGTTCCTACAGTCAATATTATATTATTAACAACCTCTTTTTCAGAAGAGCGTTTTAAAAATTACGGTCTATTATATTAAAAGAATACCATTCCTCCAAAAATTAATACTATTTTAGATTAGCTATGCTTATGGCATAGCTTTTTATGCTACACGAAATCATTTATTCAATTCATCCTGAAATTATAATTAGCTTAATAACAGAAACCTAATTTTTTACTAATATTCAAATTGAAGCATTTGTTAATAATTATGTTAATAATTGCCAGATTTTATTTTATTTTTAATTTTATGTTTACTGAAATAATTAAACTTTTTAAATAATATAAAAATTTAAATAATTTAGTAAAATAAGTATTGTTGTATTTTATAATCATATCAAACTTAAAAAAATTTTATTAGTAAATTTAACTGTTAAAATTTTTGTCCAATAAATATACAAAATTGTTTTCTTAAAACATCCCCTCACAGAATTTGAATACGCTGTATGTTTCATAATCTAATAAAACCTTGGTAGAAGGAATACAACTGATATTTTTATTCAGTTTCAAGCATCCTATACTAATACATATAAAATATTCTTCAAGTCTTGAAAGTCAAACATAATCTTCTTTACTAATTCTCATAAAATTAATTCAACTCATATAATAGTTTTAAACAAGTTAGATTTTTGTTTTTGATCTCATGCTTACCTTGAGCAGTAGGAATTGGAAGAGGATTTAGTATTTGTTTTTGTTGTTCTAATGAACGTTTTTGGTTTTCTATAGTCTAAAATATAATTTCAATAATAAAAGTTATAAGAGAATACTGATCACACTATTATTGAATAATAGTTAATTATTCAAAAATTACAATATACATAACGTTCAAATGTCTTAAAATTAATTTATTAATAAAAATTTTTATTTTATTTATATGTACTTAATTTTCTCATTAAAAGTAATTATGTCATATCGAACAAGATCATACACATGATTAAAATCTTAAATTAAATTTCAATACCCTATAAAATAAGGTGGGGTAATTGTAAATAGTTGTGGTAATTGAATTGCATTTTTTTAAAATAAATGCACAAGCTTTAATTTCAAATTCGCATTTAATATGTTGAATGGCCTTATAAAGATTAAAACTTTTCAACATAAAATAAGTCTGCTAAATAATTTATGAGAAAAAATGAATTTATAATTACCCCATTTCATCCTAATTAAAAATATTGATTTTGAACAATTCTGAAAAATCAATTAACTACTAGGTCTACTAAAATAATTATAGAAGTTGAAGAAATCATACCTGTATTTGATTATTACAATGTGCCAAAAAAGATTGATGTTGACTACGGTAATTTTGCAATGTATTAGTCATTACCATATTTAACTGATTCACAGCTTCCCTATGCTTTTCCATCAGATTATTTTTATATTCTATCAGTGACTGTTCAGGGGTTTTTAACCGTTCCATAACACTATCAGAAAAGTAATGGTTTTTTGTTTCCCATAAACTATATAACTAAAATCAGGTAAAAAAAGAATAATTAATTTTTACATAATATATATATATATATATATATATATTCTTTTTTAATATATACTTTTTGTAATTTAGACTTTTGTTCTTCGTTAGATTTCGTTATAGCTGAACAAAACATAGGTACAATAATAGATTCTAGTGATGATTTCAGAACATTTTCTGATTTTCGAAGACTATACAATAATTTTTGATCATTATCATAATATAATAACAATTTTTTTAATTTCTCAGTAAAATTCTTACCAATGATGGACAGTATCATTAATTAAATAAATTATATGTAATTGTTTGGAAAATTCTGACTTTGGATCAGTAACTCTAAAAAATAATAATATTAAAACTCCATATATGTATGTATATTAAGAAGTTTTCTTACTCAGTTAGTAAATATTGCGAAATAACATCAATCTTTTGTTGACTACCAATATGTTTCAAAATCCATGCTTTTCCATTAGCTATTGCTTCTTTTGTACAAGCTTTAACTACAGGGTCTAATACAGATGATAGCTCAACTAAAGATAAATCATTTGTAGCTGCCTCAGAATTAATCCATTCTCGTTGCTCAGATAATATTTTATCTTCAGTAGCAACTTGTTGTTGTTGAGCTAACATCTAATATAATAATACATTTAATTAATAATTTAACATTTTCAAATAACTTGGAGTAACATTAATTTGATTTACCATAAGCTGAGCATTAAAATTTTGTTCAGCTTGGGCAATTTGCTGTTGTAAATTTGCTTGTTGTGCATTTAAAGAATCTAGAGTAACTCCTGTTGATTGACCATCATTTTGCTGGGTTAAATTCAACCATTGTGTTGTAGCAGAAGACATATTTAATTGTTGTGTACTAGCTGAATTATTTACAATTGCTCCTTGAGTCATTTCTCTTGCATTATTTTGTTTCAATACTATAAATCAAGTTAAAATTTAATTTAAGAGTTCATAATAAAGAACAATAGGTTATTGACAAATTGATATTTAAAAATTATCTCACAATAAAAGTATTACTAAAAACTATAGCAAAAATGGAAAGCTTCAATAGTTTTGGCTTTATATACAGTAATTTTTTCAATAAAGAAAAATTTTGAATTTTAACTTTCCTTTTCTAGAAATAAATGAAGCTATCCAAATTTTTGGTAGAAAAAAAAACAAAAAAGGTTTTAAATCATGCTACAAAAAAAAGACCATTTTTTTAAATTTTAAACTATTAATTATCAACCATTTCTAATACAACTACTACTATTTACTGAATACTATTATTTATTAACTGATTTTAGGATTATATATTTAACAAATAGTATTATACTTAATACATTAAGTGAAAAAATCATGATTGTTGATAAATTGAATTTTAGTTTATAAATGATCCCATTAAATAGCTTTTTATATTTCTTTAACAACTGTATATTGTCATTCTTTAATTAAAAATAGAAATTTTATAATTTGATTATTAATATAAGATACACAAGTTTAAAAGATTTCCTAAATAGTAACAATTACTTGAATTAATTTTATAAAAAAAACTATTAATGTTATACTTATTCTGATCATTTTTTAAATTTAAGTATTGTTCCTACTTATTTAATACTTTTTTTTTTTAATAGTAATATTCAAATAAAGGCTACTAAAACAATTGTATCTGAAGTCTATAAATTATAAACTTACTGGCTTGTTCTGTGGTAACTTTGTAAAGATAGTAATCAAAATGACGACCACCAAACAAAAATTCAAATTTGGGATTATCCTTCTGTTTAGTTTTAGTCATTTGTTCAAAGTCGGGGCCATTTCTTGCAACAAAAACAGCCAATTTGTCAATAATAGTGCGTAATTCATTATCTGCAAGTTGGACATATATTAATTTTGTCACTTACGAATTTATTATGGTAATTAATGGTTTCACCTTCAGGAGATTTTGGAATATCCATGATTTTTTAAAAATATAAATTTTATTTGCTTTTTCAAACTATCCAACAGATTATTTCAAGATTTCTTAGGAACATGAAATAAATAAAATGACATTTAGTGATCAAAAATTTATTAAAACAAATTAAAACACTTTATTAAGAAACGTACCCAGAATTTTTCTAACAAAATTTGTTTATAAATGTGACTTACGATCAGATATCTCAATATTTTATTTCAATTTACAAAATTGACTAAATTCCGATAACTCCAGAAGTTTGTATTTGCAGTGTCACCAATTGCTCAGAAATAAATTTGTATAATTAATATATAAATTAATGCATTTAATTTTTTATTGTATACTATGCAATATATATACTATGAAATAAAAAAAAATACAGTCAGTATCACAATATATTTCATTTCATACATATGAAATACACGTTTTATGATTTTAAATTTATTACGCATAACAAGTGATTCATTATTATTTATTCCATGAAAAATACTTTAATAAAGCAACTATGAATATATTATATATATATGAATATATAGCCAATATATTGGCTTCAACATAATTCACGTAAAAAGTATTTTGTTCCTAATCTAGATATTTTTGTCTATGGTCGGGACCGCATATTTGTAATGGAAATATATCGATAATATACACAATCGACAGTAAGTTAATTTTAGCTTCGATGCAAAGCTGAGAAGATATTAATTTTACTATGATGCGTTTTTTTTTTGTTTTTTTTGTGTCTGTTACCACCTTTTCTCAACCGATTTCTATCAACGATACGTCAAAATATCGTATCTAGTCGAAGACATTACCCTCAAAATTGAAAAAATTTCCTTCGTTCCCCGTAAATAGGGGAAATCTCCAAAAAAATGACAAACTTAAAAGTGCCTAAATTTTGACATTTTTTCAGTTTTAAGTAAAATGTATTTAAAACTGCCATAACTTTTTAAAAAATGACCAAATCAATATAATTTTTTTTTTTAGATGCATGATGTCTTTACCATTTTATTTAGTATATATTTATAAATCTGACCCTTTACCTGCTCATAGGGGGAATTTAAAATGACAACTTCTTCAACATAACTTTTGAAAGTGTTCCGAAAAGTCTGACACTTTTATATATATCTTAAATTAAAGCTAATGTAATAACTTTATTATGGTAAAAAGAAATTTCGGACTTTATTTTATTTTCATTAGTGAAAACAGACATCAAAGTTAATAAAAAATATTCTTTTTTATATTTTTAACTTTATAATGCTATAACTTTTTGAAAGATTTGTGGATCAATATAATTCATTTTT
>NW_026099574.1:1455560-1463331 GCF_025091365.1 Daktulosphaira vitifoliae
TTATTGAAAAGTGTATGGATCAACACAATTTTTTTATGAGAAATAATATTTTTTAATAATCCCTTTTTCATTCGACATACTTTATCTTAATCAGGATATTAATAAGGAACTAGCAGATCATGTAGCTTTTGGAATAATACACCAATTTTTTAAAATTAAACAATATCTAAAAATTTGCATCGAAGCCTTTTTTTTTTATAGTGATTTTAATTAACAATTAAAGAATTAACAAGGTACTGAACTAAAATCAAAATTTGATTTGTATAGATATCCCAGTATGCCATAACGGTCTAAAAATATTGGTTACCGAGAAATCCATTATACAATGGAAATCAACTAAGTACCACACTAGTATGACACTTCAACCATAGCTAAAGAAGTTAACGGCGTTGACTATCATACAGATAAGATAACAAAGACAAAACCCTACAAGCATGGAAGGCAATTGAATTATTTTCCTTATTAGATCTATCAAAAACCGATAAAAAAAACCTGGGTAGGCTGCGTCATAAAGAAAATATTTTAATGTACAAAAATATAAAAAACAAGAAACAAGCATTTGTTTTTTTAAAATCATCAAAAATAGCAAAAAAAAGCATTTTCAAGCAAATGCTATAAGTCTCGAGCCCTGCTTATAAGGGTTTGCCATATAATGAGTCCACCGATTTTTGTAAAAATTACATGAATCTAATTTAAATTGAATATAAATTTAAACTTATTTTGAATATTTTGCCTCCTACGTTAAGAGAAACTTTAAATTTTCGATACAACTTAAATTGTCTTTAAATTTATCTAGTATGATGTACAGTTGTCGAGTCCGTTACACTTAAGTCTTTCACGCTCGATGTACGAAGTTCGTATCTCGAATCCCATCAAAATAATTTTTCGAATATTTTCTTAATTCTTTTTGAGTTTTATAAAAAATTCAAAATTAATTTAATGTTTATCTCATTTTGATTAAATAACTTCTAACTTAAGAACCCCATAACTGTAATTTCCATTGTAAGAATTTCTTATTCATAGTAAAATCAATTTACTATGTGGTATTTCTTTTATGTCTGTCATTCATTTTTCTCAGATCTCACTGGACTAACTTTTTCAACGATACGTCAAATAATCACAACTAGTGTCTAGTTGATGATATTAAAAAATATATTTATATTCAAACATTTTAAATAATATTATATAGATGCATGATATCATAACCTTTTATTTGGAATATTTTTTTTTTATATGACCCTTTACTTGCCCACAGGGGGGGATTTAAAATGACAACTTTTTTACAAAAAATTAACTTTTTCAACTTTATTTTTGAAAATGTTCCGGAAGGTCTGACACTTTTATATATATCTTAAATTAAAGCTAATGTAATGTACTTTAATTTGACCTCTGGACTTGTCTTCATGGTGAAAACGGCTACCAAATGCTATTTTTGTGTGAAAATTCTTGATTTTATAATTTACATTTTTTACTTTATAATGCTATAACTTATTGAAAAGTGTATGGATCAACATAATTTTTTTATGAGAAGTAATATTTTTTAATAATCCCTTTTTCCTTCGACATACTTTATTATATCAGGATATTACTAAGGAACTAGCAGATCATGTAGCTTTTGGAATAATCCATCAATTTTAGCTTCGATGCGAAGCGGAGAAGGTATTAATTTTACTATGATGTGTTTTTTTTTTTTTTTATGTCTGTTGCCACTTTTTCTCAGCTTTCACTGGACCGATTTCTTTCAAAAATACGTCAAAAGATCACAAATCGTATCTAGTTGAAGACACTACCCTTAATAATTGAAAAAAATTCCCTCGTTTCCCGCAAATGGGGGAAATATTAAAAAAAATTACAAATTTAAAAATCGCTAATTTCGAAATTTTTTCACTTTTTTTTCTTAAAACTTCCATAACTTTTTTAAAAATTAACAAATCAACATAATTTTTTTTTATACTAAAACCTTAGATATTTCCCTTTTTTTTGATATCATTTTTTTGGAAATCTAACACTTCACCTGCTCATTAGGTAGGATTTAAAATAGCAACTTTTTTACAAAAAATAACTTTTTCAACTTAATTTTGAAAATGGTCCGGAAATACTGTGTCCTTTAAACATATATAAAATTAAAGCTTATTTTATGTACTACGAAATGAAAAAAAAAAATTTGTCCCGACGACCTATCTTCTATACGCAAATGGCTACCGTATTCAAAAATATGTTATTTTTTATGAAAATTATGGGTTTTGTATTTTATTTTAATAGAAGTTGATGTTGCTTTTGCAATTATCCATCAATTTTTTAAAATTAAACACTATCTAAACACTATGCATCGAAGCGTTTCTTATGATAGTGATTTTAATCACTGTCAGATAAAATCTATACTGGACCCAACTATGCAATGTCTCCACTATGCCGCGATCCCACTGTACTACCGTTTTTTTTAAAATTGAACACTATCTAAAGATTTGCATCAAAGCGTTTTTTTTTTATAGTGATTTTAATCACTGTCAGATATCATTTTACTTGATCCAACTATGCCACCTCACCATTGGGCCGCGATCCCCTGTGCTGGATTTTTTTATTGGTTATTTCTTAGTTAAAGTAAATCATTAAAATTAATTCAGTTCTGCATATTTCAATTGTAAAATCTTTTTGAACACCAAAAGTTAATTAAAAATGATTACTATTATTTCTATTTAAGTGATCTATTACGATAAACATGCAAAAAAATCGAGCTTTTCTGATAAATTTACTGTAAACAGTAATTATAAAATTTGCTAACTCCATATTTATTTAAACAATACCATTTTTTCTATTTAATAATGTCAATTTCAAATTTGCAAGTTGAGCTAAAAGTTATGGCGATAAATTCTTTTTTTTTTTATTATAAACTTTCACATAAAGAGTAGGTGAAAATGATTATGTTTAACATATTAAAAATCAAAATCAATAATTTGAAAACAATTAATTATATAATATATTATTAAAAAATTATATTTTATATTTTTGAATCTAAGTATTACTAATCTGGATATAATTAAGGAAATAGTAGGTGATGTTGCTTTTGTAATTATCCACCAATTTCTTAGAATTAAACATTATTTACAGATTTGCATCAAAGTGATTCTTATGATAGTGATTTTAATCATTATCAGATTAAATCTATACTGGACCCATCTATGCTACGAGTCCACTGTGCTGGGTTTTGTTTTATAAGGTTATATATAAATATAAATAAATGCAGGCGAGTCATAAAGATATTACAAATTTAATAACATTTAATTTCTTTTAATTATCATGTTATTGAAAGTTTTTTTTTAAATAATTATTGTTTTTTTGGACTTCATTAAAAGTATATAATTTTATTATTTATTACTAAAGTACATTTATATATATATTTAAAAATTTTGTTTAACCAATTTATAAGAACCCAGTTATGGTTAATTTTTTTTTGAAATGTACAGTAGTGTAGAAATATTTTTGTTTCAAAGGGAAATAAATCCCTCTATTTATAAATAGGTATTATTTAGATTTATTTTTCCAATAAAATTTATGTGTTCGACAACAATAAAAAAAAAAGAATTCAACAAGTTACAGGTATTGTAATACACAGAGTGGGAATGTTGTGCGGGTGAGGAAAGCCTATAGTGATGTAGGTATACTTTGCTTATGTTCTACACCAATTCTTTGTATTAAAATGCTTGTAATTCAATGAGTACTTTTTTTTTTAATTTTTGTCGAATACTTATCGTTTTTCATAAGAAAAAATCTAAATAATACCTATTTATAAATTTTGATAAAAAAAGTAAGATTTTTTTTTTATTAGTAATATACTTTGAATGTAGTTGTCTAAGAGGCACTATTTATTTGAAAAAAAAAATTTCAATGAAATAATAAGTTATTATATTTGTCATATTACCGGGCTTGTATACATAAATTTTTTAAATAAATGTTTTAAAACCTAATTTGATTAATACTAAATAATTGTAATTTTTCAATATTTTAGTTTCAAGTTAAAAGTGTAACATTTAATAATAGGAAAGGTTAAAACAAAAAATGATAGATTAATATTTTATTTTTACCTATGCTATTTTGTTGGTATTTGCATTATTTACCTAAGCCTATTTTTTATTCAACAATTACGTTTAAGAAAAATAAGTATAAAAATAACAAGAGTAAGTATTTTGTCAAATAATATTGAATATAATTAACTGAAGAATTTTTACAATAAAAAATATATTTAACTTTCATAATATTAATAAATATTTCTTTAATATAAATTTGAACAAAACACATAAAAATTATTTATAATTTCACTTTTTTAAATAATAAAAAGAAATTTAAATCATTCAGCTTATACCCATAAATATTAACTAAATAGATTAAATTATAAATTATGAGACAAAATTAAATAACAATTTACACTTTTCAATAATTCAAATATTCTTTATAGGTTTGTATATAAAATTATACAAATTTTATTTTTATAAAAAAAGAAAAAAAAATTAACTATGTTAGTTATAGAGAAACATATTTTAATTTAATACCTAAAATTTATCACATAGTGTTAAAAATGAATTACAAGTTTTGTTAACAGTCTATAAAAGCAGGAATTTCCCAAATAGTGTATTCATTATTAGCCAGTTTTGGACGAGAAATATGAGAAAAAATATTTTTATTTATCTTGAGATCAACTACATCAGGCCACAAAGAATTATATTGATTAGTCATTCCAAACATGTTTAATTCTTTAAGCTGATGAGCACGATTACCAGTTTTTAGCCTTTGCATTTTAGGTCTAATAATCAAATAAATATAATTTAAATCCATTAACTTATTATGAGTTATAATGAGTAGTAGAAATTACGTACTGTAAAAATGAAGTACCCACATTGAAACAACGACTCATGGACAAAATTTTTAAATTTGGCAAATTGTTTAAAATGAAATCAACGCTATCTGGAGTTATTGCTAGACTATCACTTATGTCTAATTCAACTAGTCTAGAACAACGGTTAACTAAAGTTATCAAATCTGAAAAAATTTAAATAATTTTTTTTTTATAGTGTATTTTGTAACAAATTTATGAAAAGTATTGATTTAATTAGGTTTTTACCATTATCAGCTAATTGTTTCAAAAATCCACTTATATTAAGATGTGTTATACCCTGTATCATATTTGTCAGCAAGAAACGCAAGTTGTTCACTTTTATATGAGCCCATGAAACATTTAGTTCCTCAAGACTAAAATAATTATATTAATAACATAAGAATAAGAACATACAATACATTTTCTTATAGTCATGCATAAATTAACCAATTAATAATATTATTATTTTTTTAAATAATACTATTGAACTACATTTATAAAAAAACAGATTAATGAGTTTAAATATTAATGTATGATTAGATTTAATATATCATTACTTTTTTAATTTTAATAAATGCTTTATTCCATCACCATCAAGTCCACTAGAAGAAGCTAAATTTAACACTTTTAAATTGCTATTTCTTCCAATTTTTTCACAACACAATACATCGACACGACAGTTTTCTAAACTTAGCTTTATTAAATTATGACATTGACTAAGGAGGGAGTTCAAAACTAAAAAATATACATAAGGTTATCATAAAATACTCTCGGCTTATAAAAATAAATAGTTATTAATAAAAACTAAAAGCAATTGTAGTGCCAATAATGAGTAAGGGTTTAGAGCAAGCTTAGCCTCCTCAAAAATGTAGACAATTTTAACTATATCATAAGCTCCAAATTTTGATTATATTTCCATCTATGTTTGGTTAATTAATAGTTTATAGTGTATAAAAGATAGAAAAATAATTTTTTTTAACAATTTTCTATAACCCAAAAACTGATTATAATGAAATTTAAGGGCTTGTTGCAATAACTAGTTAAGTTAACTTTAAAATTTTTTATGAAAAACAGAAAACAAATTTATTTTATACATTTAATGTATCAATATCAGACATAATTTGATTTTCTAGAACTTAATTGTAAATTATCAAAGACAATTTTTTTGTTACATTTACAAAAAGTAATTTCTTCCATACAATACTTTATCAAAATGTAAATTATCCTAAAAGTAGACAATGCCAGTTGTTGCAACTAACTTTTTCAATTTCAGGAATAAAATAGGAAATATAGAATAGCATATTTTCATTTTTTTATGTTGAAAAATTGTCAAACAAAAAACAAAACACTGTCAAAGTGTATAAATAAATGTCAATAAAATTGTCGTGAAATGATAAACATTATCCTATTTATTTTATTGATATTTATTTATACACTTTGACAGTGTTTTGTTTTACATTTATATTCTATTTTTAAAATGATAATAGTCTCGAGCCATATTTGTGTGTTTATAACTTCAGATATATGTTTATATGTGGTATGACTGTAGAGATTAAACAAACTGATAAGAATTATTCAAAATTTGTGTTTTATGACAAACGTACCTATATTCGATACCCACATATTACTTTTTATTTTATTCTTTAGTCTATACTCTTTAACTATTTTATAAATACGTATATACACTAATAAGAAAACTAACACTGGGTATACGCCGTATACCCGCGTATCACTCATGATTTTATAAGTATACGCAATAACAGAAAAACAAAGAAGTGGGTATACGCCGTATACCCGCGTATACGCTCCACGACACCTCTGGTCAAGACTGTTATTGAAATCTTTTTTTCATGAAGAAGCATGAAATTTACTTATTATTTTATATTTTAATATTCTTAATATTTTTTTTTAAACATGTATTTTATATATAATGGAATATATCAAAACTAATAAATATCATAGAAGTCTTTCTTCAAAATAATACCAATAATTTAAGTTAATATAAAAAAAATATTTGACATCTTTTTTTTTTTTCAAATAGGTAATTTTTAATTAAGAATTGTTTTCAAATAACTTTTTATGAGATATACTTACTATCAACAGGTATAAATACAGCACTTAAATCTAAATACTGCAACTTGGGTAATGGTTCTTCAAAAACATTTCTTATATTAACATATAACTAGAATAACATAAAAATCAGTAAAATTTTAAATCATTAACATTAGCATGATACTTACATTTGAATGAGATATTGATAAATATTTAACATTTCTTTTTAGAATGTTGTCTAAAGCCATAATGCTCATACGACGGTGAGGAATATTCAAACATTGCCATAATGATTCATCATATGCAATACGCCTCCATTTTTGACAAACATAGGCACACTTGGTGAGTGTAAGTTTATCTAATATTTTAAATAAGTACAATATTACCTCTTCAGGCAATTTATCAAAATTATCTAAAAAAAAAAAAAAATGAAATTTAGAACATATATGATATTTGATAATTTTTAAATGTAAACACAATTTGAAAATTAAGAAGCTTAATATGTCTCTTTAATCTATAGATAAGCAACAGCCAGACAATTAATACTATTAGTGTAAGAGAGCTATATGTATATATAAAAATTTTATGGTATTCATCTAAGTAACTTGTATGGATGGTTAAAAATTTAAAACAAAAAAAGAGGGCCATATCTCTAAATGACTTTAGAGATATGCTCCTCTTGTACACACAATAAAAATTATTAATATAGATTTTGGACTTCAAAAATTTGATACTTGTTATATATTCATTTTGCAGATTCCAGGTTAAGAAAAGTTAACTTGCTAACTGAATATTAAGTAAAAATATACTAACAATCCAAGCATTTAGTACATAACAAATCTTAAAAAA
>NW_026099574.1:1463791-1469396 GCF_025091365.1 Daktulosphaira vitifoliae
AAAAGTTTAAGCAATTGATTTTCAAATAAATGCCCTGCACCTCTAGTATATAAACTTCATTTAATTATGCTTACTACAATTATGGTGGATAGATTTTTTCTGTTGTCTGTACTTATACAAAAAATTTGCTAATCCATAACCTAATGGCCATATCTAAAATAAAAATGTTAATTAGGTAAATTTTTATAACAATTGAAATTGGTATCCAAGAACAAGTTCATGTTAAATATTTTAAACTTAACAAACTATATAATAATAAATAAATCACGGTGTAAGTTTTTTTTTTTTAATAGACATTAATGAAATCTTGTTCTTAGGAATACCTCTTTGCACTTGAGTTTGATATAATAAGCTTAAATTACTGTGTTGTTTGAATCTGAAAACCGACATTTTTTGGCAACTCTAGTATCTTGAAGTGGGCTGACACCAAGCTCTTCATAATCTCTTTTAAGTACTGTTCTATTATTTGAGTCTTTTACACTAGATGAAAAAATCTAATAGAATTTTGAAAAATTTATCTAGAATTTATACTAATTAAGATGTGTTACAAACCCGTTGATACAGTTGGATAATCTTACACTCATAGTTTTTGATTTGTCTAGGAATTAAATGTAATAACATTTGCTTAAATAGATTTAAATAATGAGTAATTACTTTTTAAATGTTATTAAAAATTTTATGGTCTAGTGAATCATTAATTCATGTTTGGTGATCAGAGAAATTTAGTATTTACGTTATAGTAATTAACCTGCTAGTAGTTCCTCACAATAGACAGCTGACTTGAGACATTTGGCGCAGACAGTTTACAAGGGCGCCAATAAAACGT
Source organism: Daktulosphaira vitifoliae (assembly GCF_025091365.1). NCBI lineage: Eukaryota > Metazoa > Arthropoda > Insecta > Hemiptera > Phylloxeridae > Daktulosphaira > Daktulosphaira vitifoliae. The sequence goes on from NW_026099574.1 coordinate 1,464,618, forward strand.
CATTAAAAATAAGATAATTCCCTCCAAAAATATACAATCGACGATGAACACAACCTCACAAAATAAATCCCATGGAAAAATTCAAGAGATTACTAGAGCTAATTATATTAATATAGTTAGCTCTACTTAAAACATAAAATTATTGTTCTGACTAAATGAAAACAAAAAGGATATTGTTTTCATTCTATTCTTTTATGAGCTATTGAATTTCAATTTAAACTGTTTTTTTGATTAATTTTAATTGATCAAAAAATTAATTAAAATCGGAAGAATTTGTTTTTATCATTATTTTAAAAGCCAAGCGTTATATAAAATTAATTTCTAAGATTTCTATTAAAAAAACTTATTACGATATCCTCTGCTGGCACCCAATGACCATTTAAATGAAAATTTCTGTTCTGTAGGTCGGTCTTAATTTTTAGTTGCGTCATCATACACACCTGATATTTATTTAAATGTTTTTCTTTTCTCCTAGATGTCGGGTATTATTTTGGTTCAAACCACGAAATAATTTTTTTTATCTTAGTTCATAGTTTATATTGATAAATCGTTCGATTTTATCAATTAACTGCACTATATATATTTTATGGAAGAAAAAATATTTTTTACACATTTTATCGTATGTTTATCACTGTTAATAAAAGCATTGATCATTTCTTCTTTTTTTCTCTACAGTTTTAACATTTTACATGTGACTATTTTAATTGATTGAAAAGTTCTTCCTAAAAAAAATCTTATTTCATCTAAAATGTTGTTTAGAATTTAAAAGTATACATTTTATAAATGTTAGCCAACTATATAAATTTAAAAAAATAATATTCATAATGATAAAGTTTTTGTAATTAATATTAGTGATGGGCATAATCGAATGATTAGTAATCGAGACATTTTCATAATCGAGTGAATCTCTCGAAAAATCACTCGAAGTTAAAATCGTCTGCTCGTATGATAAGAATAATCAACTATTATTATTTATCGAGAGGATCGAAAAATTATTCGAAATATGAATAAATATATCTATAGTAAATAATTATTAATTTAATTTTGCTTTTTTTATTTGTTGGTGTTTATTTATAATTAATATATTAAACTATAATTTAGGAATAATAATAACAATAATATATTAATAATGCATTATTAATAAGTGCTTTAAATAAAAGACAAGTTGTTATTTTTTTTATTTAATAATTATTACCTATATTTTAAAAAAACCGATAACAAATTTAAAAATAAAAACATAAGATAAGGTAGCAATAGCCTGCTTGACCATCATAATTAAAACACCTAATTCCACACCTAATTGATTTTTCATAAATTCACAACTAGTGAGAGAATCAGAACTCAGTAGTTTAACCAGTTCAGGACAAAACTTTGTTCTAATCGTCACATACTTCCCAAAAATGTGACAGATAAGGTGTTGCCATGAGTAGCGATTGAACAAGTTGAAAATAAGACTCGAAGTCAACAATTTAATAATAATTCGACTATAATTTATGCTAAATAAAAACTTAAAAATAGTATTCTCTCGTTTCATCGTTTCATGGACATCATTCGAAATAACTTTTATTCGATTATATACATTTCAAGATCAAGAAATCATTGTTTTTATAATAAACGAGAAATCATTAGAAATAATCACTCGATTATAGAATAATCAATATTATTCTAATATTATTTATTAAAAAAATCAGAATATCTCGATTATATAATAGATATGATTTCAATAATCGAAATATCTCGATTATGCCCATCACTAATTAATATGTTTAGTAAACTTCACATAAATCTAACACCACATGATGTTAATGATCGTGATATTGTTGATTTTATTTGCCGAATATTTTCCTAGTTTTTTTAATAAACCTTGAAAGTCTAACTTTACTCTTAGCATCTTATGAATTATGAAGTATACTTCATCTTATAAACTGTCCAAATATCAGTATTGGATGTTTTTAATTCTTTTAACACAGCTTAAATTAAATAATAATACCGATGATAGATATATTTAACAGACTAAATATGTCCTCTCGATTTTTCTTGCTATACTCTTCAATTTATCAATAAAGAGTGTTTAAGAGTTTTTCCTTATATTCGGAAGAATTAATTTGTCAACCCTATGTATTATAATGGCAATGTTAAAGGTAAATCATTACATTATTTTAAACAATTATATTCTTATGATTTTCGTAATCCACTATTATCTTGGTTAATTTGATATGGGTTGATCTCTATCTGTAAATTTAAACAATTTGTCTTTTTCTTTTCCTGTAATTTTGAGAACACCACAAGGGTCTCTCTCTTTTTTTATTATTTATTAATGAACTAAAATTTAATTATTCTAATAAACTACTATTTCGATTTAATGTTATTACTTCCTTTCACGACTCTGATCAATTGCTGATTGACTTAAATGATCTTTATAATAGGTATAATAAAAATAATTTATTTTTAAATATTGAAATATGTAATTTATTCAAGATCTCAATGTAATTATTCTTTTCCTTAGGTTTAATTTCCTTAATATTCTATATTAGCTTCGATGAGAGGCTGAGAAGGTATTAATTTTACTATGATGTGTTTTTTTTTTTTTTTATGTCTGTTGCCACTTTTTCTCAGCTCTCACTGGACCGATTTCTTTCAAAAATACGTCAAAAGATCACAAATCGTATCTAGTTGGAGACATTACCCTTAAAAATTGAAAAAAATTCCCTCGTTTCCCAAAAATGGGGGAAATATAAAAAAAAATACAAATTTAAAAATCGGTAAATTTTGTCATTTTTTCACTTATTTTTCTTAAAACTTCTATAACATTTTGAAAAATCAACAAATCTACATAATTTTTTTTTATACTAAAACCTTAGATATTTACCTTTCATTTGATATCATTTTTTTGAAAATCTATCACTTAACCTGCTCATTGGGGGGGATTTAAAATAGCAACTTTTTTACAAAAATTAACTTTTTCAACTTAATTTTTGAAAATGTTCCGGAAATACTGCGTCCTTTAAACATATATCAAATTAAAGTTTATTTTATGTGCTATAAAATGAAAAAAAAAATTTGTCCCGACACCTTATCTTCGTTTATTTCGTGCAATCGGCTGCCGTAGTTAAAAAAACACTATTTTTTGTTAAAATTTTCGATTTTGGATTTTAAATTTTCAACTTAAAAATGCTATAACTTTTTGAAAAATGTATATATCAGCACAAATTTTTTTTTCTAAATACATTATAAGTACATCTTTCATTTGACATACTTTTTATTAAAATTGGACAATTTCCCCTTATATAGGGGGCGTTCAAAACTTGAAATATTGTAAAAAACATAGATCTTTATCAACTGAACTTTTAAAAATGTTCCGGAAATACTGCGTCCTTTAAACATATATCAAATCAAAGATAATGTTATATGCTATCAAATAAAAAAAAAATGTTCCCAACATCTTATCTTCTATGTGCAAATGGCTGTCGAAAATTTTAAAAAAAATGTAATGTTTGCGATAAAAATTACCTTTTATCGGGATGTTTTTTGTACTTAAAACTGCCATAACTTTTTCAAAAATGAACAAATAAAAATAATATTTTTTTGTATTGAAACCTTAGATATTTCCCTTTCATTTGATATAATTTTTTTTGAAAATCTAACACTTATTCTATTTAATTATAAATTAACGTCCACATGGTATATGGAATTATTTTTTATTTTTCTGTCTCTTTTAATTCACATAGTATTGATTGACTAATATCCATTAATTTTTTGTTTTTTAATTCGCAATTGTCACTGATTCATTAATTCTGTTACCTTAAAAACATTATATTGTTCATTACTTCGTTTTAAAATAGAATATTGTTCCACTTTTAGTTACTATTTTATAATAATCAAAAATTAAATCTTAATGAATTTCAAAATTGCTTTTTGCATTTTCAATATTTTTATTGTAAAATAGATAGAATTAGACGTTCATTCTATGATCCTTTTTAAAGTTTCCTTAATCTTGATATTTTAAATCTTATACGTGAAAAAATTAATCTATGTTTTTTATTCAAATTATTACACAGTCAAGTTGATTGTCTTGATATTTAAAATAAAATTAATTTTTTAGTTTTCTCTATTAATGCCAAATTAAAATATAATTTTTATCCGAATGCATAAGAAATAATATTCAATTTAATTGTCCTGTTAATAGACTAATAAGGTTATCTAATAAATTAAATATAGATCATTTTGGGATTTTTTCAATTGAATTTTTTAAAATAAACATTCATTTAAAAATTTAGAATTATTTTAGCAATAATGGACTTAATTTATAATTATATATATATATTAAGGTGGCTCAAAAAAAATCGATCTTCGAAATGTTTATGAGATACCTCATAAATGCATTATATACATTAAAATAAACATTTTATGAAAATTTGAGATTAAAAAAAAAATTTTTACAGGTCGCTCAACGCGTTTTAAGAAAATTGACCAAAAATACTCAAAAAAACATAAAATGTCATTATTTATTCAATTTTTGTTCAAATTTCTTACTTAGTACATCTAAATTGTTCGTTTTTTAATGCCGAATAATAATAATTAGAAAAAAAAATTGTAAGTCCAAAATTGATTGCGTAAAGTCCATAAAAAGCTCAAAAATATGGTTAAGTTCAACGAACACTTAAGTAAACCAAAAAAATTTTTTTTTTCATTTTTTTTTTTAATTTGATTAATATTTGTGTGTATTTTAAGAGGAAAAAATTTTTTCCACTAATGTTTAAAACTACTACCTTTTTTTTT
>NW_026099574.1:1470089-1474912 GCF_025091365.1 Daktulosphaira vitifoliae
AAAAAAAAGGTAGTAGTTTTAAACATTAGTGGAAAAAATTTTTTCCTCTTAAAATACACACAAATATTAATCAAATTAAAAAAAAAAAATGAAAAAAAAAATTTTTTTGGTTTACTTAAGTGTTCGTTGAACTTAACCATATTTTTGAGCTTTTTATGGACTTTACGCAATCAATTTTGGACTTACAATTTTTTTTTCTAATTATTATTATTCGGCATTAAAAAACGAACAATTTAGATGTACTAAGTAAGAAATTTGAACAAAAATTGAATAAATAATGACATTTTATGTTTTTTTGAGTATTTTTGGTCAATTTTCTTAAAACGCGTTGAGCGACCTGTAAAAATTTTTTTTTTAATCTCAAATTTTCATAAAATGTTTATTTTAATGTATATAATGCATTTATGAGGTATCTCATAAACATTTCGAAGATCGATTTTATATTATATATATATGTACATGTAAATGAAAATATTTTTTACAACAACTTTTAACGTACTTTTTCTATACTGTATTTTGTATTATCACTCAGAATATCTTATATTCTACTTGTATTGGACGTTTGCTTGTTGACAGTATAATAAATAATTGGACAATAAAATATGACGAAAAAATTTAAATACGGATCAATCAACGAGTTTAAAAAATTGTCCATTAAGATAGACATTATGTATCTATAATTACAAGACATAAAATTATAGAGACGATAGAAAAATTTAATTGCAGATTTTAAATCAGTGCGAAAAATTTGTTTATGAAAGTATATGATTGTCTCTGGTTATTATAAAAAATATCGTTTTATTGACTTATGTAATTATTATTTAAATATTTAAAAATAAATTTTAGTATTTTAATTCAAGAAAAAATGTAGTAAAATATTAATGTGTATTTGAGTCACTAAATATATGACGAAGAATGTAATATAAAAATGAATCTAACTGAAACGCAAAAACCCTTCTACTCATCCTTTCATAATCACTACTTTTGGCTAGCCTGCCCCTCCGCCGATCGATGGTCGTTGAGGTTTATGTGCTGTGTTGCCCTTGACATTGAATGAGATTCACCCACTCCTCTTTCACGGACTGCTTGCAAATGGCATTTTATAAGCTTATAATACAATACTACTACAGACAAATAATGTTGTTTGAACTGTTCGGTATGATACTAAAGAAAGGAGAAGGGGCTAAAAATCGATTTTTGCGAACCCGTAATGTTTATATGGTTGTTAAATTTATGTGTTTACTTTCAACAAATCAATGGTAAAGTTGAAAAATAATAGATTACGTGAAAAAAAACAAAGATATAAGAGTACTATTTTGAGTTTGAACAAACTAGTGCGTGAAAAAATGTAAATCATATTAAAATTGTAGTTTTAACGTGACACAATTGGAGGAGGGCTCAGCTCCATTTATCTGTTATAAAATAAATTTCAAGTATATCCCTTATATATCATAGGAGTATGAACTTTAATTTTTTAAATTACAACTTACTTATTAAACTAGCTTCTAAAATAGAAATTATGTAATTAAGGAAATTGCTGGTCAATAACTATTTTTGAATCGGTATTTCAAAAGTTATTAACAATTAAAAGTAATTACTAGAGGTGTGTAGTGGGTGCTACTATTTTTTATCACTAGTCATTTCCCGGTCGTACTCCTCCTTCTGCCTAGGTGCAAAATTATGAATATCTTCCAAAGTACTGATCCAAAAGTTTTTATCGATCAGTCATTTTCCTAATTAGAACATTTTCTATTTTATATACTAGTTTAATACGTAAGTTTCCATTTAAAAATATAAAGTTGATATCCATATAAGATATAAGAGATGGACTTAAAAATTATTTTTGAATAGATAAATGGATATACAAATGTATCTAACAAAAACTTTAAAAAAATTTCAAAAAACTTAATATTTTAAGAGATTTTGAGTGGCTAGCGTTAAAAGAATCACTCAGTATTATAAATAACATGCATTTTTTCTTATTTTGAGGGTAATAATTTTGACTAGGTACGGTATATGATCTCATGACATATTGTTAAGGAAATACGGACGAGAAGAAGCTAAGTACTTGTGTTTTCAAACACAAAGAAAAAACACAGAATAATAAAATTACTATCTTCTAAGTTTTGCATCAAAGTTAAAATGTTTTATTTATAATATAAATATCAATGCTCGTATTTTCATATTCTAAATATTATATAAATATTCATGTAAATATGCACAAAAAAAAATTTATGTCTTTAAAACACGTATTAAGAAATTTCAAATGTATGCATCACACGTATTAAAATAAGATATTGAAAAAGTTATGAAATATTATTAAAAATCTAAAATTATTCATTTAAATTGTATAAAATAAATAATACGTACATTTTTTTTTTTTAAATAATAAAAAATACGCATCTTTATTTTGATAACAGCGATAGTGCCATAACGTTACTTTAATTTTATTACTTGTGTATTTCTTAAATTCATGCTCAAGTAAAAAAGTAATAAGAACTTAATATANTAAATTCATGCTCAAGTAAAAAAGTAATAAGAACTTAATATAATAAATATTATTATAAAAGAAAAATTAATATATGATAAGATATTTAATTAATTATATTATTATTGTATACATTCTCTGACGCAAACTGATTTTCCTAATTTTATAAAAATAATGTGTGCTATTAACTCAAATAAATCAGCGATTTATTTAGTGCTAAATGTGCCCACAACCAAAATATGTGAAAACATTCAACAACTTAAAAAAAACAGTAGATATTTCTGGGATGCCAGATAAAAAGATACATGAGACTACAGAAAATTTTATTTATAAGCGTGGGGATCAATCGAACACATCAAAACAACTTATATTTAACAGCTGGGTACTTATAAGAAGGAAAATTAACATATTTTTCTTTGAAATTGATTTCGAAGGATTAGTTATATAAATCACTTAACTACATTGCTGAAATAAAATAAATAAGATTATACAGTCAAAAAGCAACTTGACACGGCTGTTATACATTCATTCTTTTTTGTGACATTTACTTCATACATGAGAGTGTTTATAAGTAGTATTCGAGAATAAATGTTTTTGTATTTACCATTTTATATTTTCAGTTTTAAACTTGATATTTGAAGGACAATATGTGTTACCAGCTGTGTTTCACAAAAAAAATTTTCGCGTCATCCGAACTATTTTCTATACTATTAATGTTTTTTACACTCACGTGTATAAATTTGTTGCTGATTTAAATAAACGTAAACCTTGAAACTGAAATTTTTAAATGTACTACAAGTACATAGTTTGCTTAATTTACTTTAATACGAGTATAAGTTAGGTATAATTCCTTATTTAAATACTGAAAAAACATTTGTTAAAGGGATATTGTTAACAGGTAATGTGTATGTTCCCATGTATTTTAATGTTTACAAAAATAATTTAATTTTTTACAATTTTTTGTAAACCAAAATATTTTTTATATTATTTATAACTTTATAATACCACAACCTTTTAAAAATTTATGGATCAATTCAATTATTTAATGATAAAGACTATTTGTATACTTCATTTATGCGACATACTTTTTTTTTAAATCGGATCATTTCCCTTTATACAGAGGTGGTTCAAAACTTAAAAATGCATATAAAAAATAGAATTTTTTCAACTTATTTTTTATTAAAATATATTTATTGATTATTCATACGTATCTTAGTAATAAAACAAATATTTTTTATATTAATTAGAAGGATTTTGTTATTATTTAGGCCATATGCGAAACTCTACTAATTGCAGATTTGAAATTGGCACAAAAATGGGTTTATAAAAGTATATATGCCCCTTTTTTATTTCTTATTTTAGCTATAATGCGAAGCTGTGAAAGCGATTAGTATTTGTTATTATGTGTGTTTTATTTTTGTCTTTCCACTAAAATTCTAGTTCTTACTGGGCCAATGAACGTCAAAAGAGCTCGATTTTATTCCACTTGTACCTGCCGTCACTGCAAATTAGAAATACCACTCAATTTTAGAAATTTAGAAAATTATTCCAAAATTTCACTCCAATAAAAGATAAAATTTTCTATATTTTAAAACTGTTATAACTTTTTTTTAAAAATCTAATCCTAATTAATTTTTACTAAAGTATATTAAAAACAATAAGGTTTCTGTTGGTATTACCTTTTGTAAAAATTAAACAAAAAATCTAAATACAGGAAGGATTTGAAAGTAACTATCTACGCTATGAATATGTTATAACTTTCATGGATTGTCTTGTTGCTTGAAGGGCTTGAGAATATATCTACGCTTCTAAAAAAAAAAAATCACTGAATTTTATGATTTTTTGAACTAAGGTCAGGATAATTGAACTTTCCTTAAGCATATTTGCATCGAAGCGTATAATGATGGCGATTTTTAGCAATGTCAGATTCCAATTTATAATGGTCTCCCCAATAACTGATCCGCACTGTGCCGTATCGTGACTGCACTCGTTTTTTTTTTTGTTTTTATTAAGAATCTGTAAATGTCTCAGCGAATTTGATTATAAAATTAAAACCCAGCACAGTGAGGTGGCGGCACAGTGGGATCATGGCATAGTTGGGTCCAGTATAGATGATATCTGACAGTGATTAAAATCACTATCATAAAAAACGCTTCGATGCAAATCTGTAGATAGTGTTTAATTAAAAAAAAAATTTTGTTAAAATAGCATATTTTTGAATATGGTACCCATTTGCGCATAGAAGATAGGTCGTCGGGACAAATTTTTTGTTAGCTTCGATGCGAAGCGGAGAAGGTATTAATTTTACTATGATGTGTTTTTTTTTTTTTTTTTT
>NW_026099574.1:1474932-1476624 GCF_025091365.1 Daktulosphaira vitifoliae
TTTTTTTTTTTTTTTTTTTATGTCTGTTGCCACTTTTTCTCAGTTTTCACTGGACCGATTTCTTTCAAAAATACGTCAAAAGATCATAAATCGTATCTAGTTGAAGACATTACCCTTAATAATTGAAAAACATTCCCTCGTTTCCCGCAAATGGGGGAAATATTCAAAAAAATTACAAATTTAAAAATAGCTAATTTTCGAAATTTTTTCAATTTTTTTTACTAAAAACTGCTGTAACTTTTTCAAAAATGAACATATCAATATAATTTTTTGTTTAAAGATGCTTGATGTCTTTACCTATCATTTGGTATATTTTTTTTATAAATTTAACCCTTTACCAACACACAAGGGGGGATTCAAAATGACAACTTTTTCAACTTAACTTTTGAAAGTGTTCCGGAAATACTGACACTTTTATATATATATTAAATTAAAGTCGGTAAATTTTGTCATTTTTTCACTTTTTTTTCTTAAAACTTCCATAACTTTTTTAAAAATTAACAAATCTACATAATTTTTTTTATACTAAAACCTTAGATATTTCCCTTTCATTTGATATCATTTTTTTGAAAATCTATCACTTAACCTGCTCATTGGGGGGGATTTAAAATAGTAACTTTTTTACAAAAATTAACTTTTTCAACTTAATTTTTGAAAATGTTCCGGAAATACTGCGTCCTTTAAACATATATCAAATTAAAGTTTATTTTATGTGCTATAAAATGAAAAAAAAAAATTTGTCCCGACACCTTATCTTCGTTTATTTCGTGCAATAGGCTGCCGTAGTTAAAAAAACGCTTATCTTATCTTCTATGTGCAAATGCCTGTCGAACATTAAAAAAAAATGTAATGTTTGCGATAAAAATCACCTTTTATCGGGATGTTTTTTGTACTTAAAACTGCCATAACTTTTTCAAAAATGAACAAATAAAAATAATATTTTTTTTTGTATTGAAACCTTAGATATTTCCCTTTCATTTAATATAATATTTTTTAAAAATCTAACACTTATTCTGCTCACTGGGGGGATTTAAAATAGTAACTTTTTTACAAAAAATAACTTTTTCAGTGATTTTAATCACTTGATCCAACTATGCCACGTCACCACTGTGCCGCGACCCCCCTGTGCTGGGTTTTTTTTTTCTTAAAACTTCCATAACTTTTTTAAAAATTAACAAATCTACATAATTTTTTTTATACTAAAACCTTAAATATTTCCCTTTTTTTTGGAAATCTAACACTTCACCTGCTCAATAGGTAGGATTTAAAATAGCAACTTTTTTACAAAAACTAACTTTTTCAACTTAATTTTTGAAAATGTTCCGGAAATACTGCGTCCTTTAAACATATATCAAACTAAAGCTTATTTTATGTACTATAAAATGAAAAAAAAAAATTTGTCCCGACAACCTATCTTCTATGCGCAAATGGCTACCATATTCAAAAATATGCTATTTTAACAAATTTTTTTTTTTAATTAAACACTATCTACAGATTTGCATCGAAGCGTTTTTTTATGATAGTGGTTTTAATGACTGTCAGATATCATCTATACAATCAGCTCTTGATTAATTTCAGGCTGATTCACAACGTGGTGGTGTCAGTTTTAAAGACGGCGTGGGCCGCCCTGAAGTAATACCTAACGGTAGTTCCAGGGCGATCCACAATCAAGCCGATCGGAGAAAAAAAAAA
>NW_026099574.1:1476713-1477286 GCF_025091365.1 Daktulosphaira vitifoliae
TTTTTTTTTTCATTTTATAGTACATAAAATAAGCTTTAATTTGATATATGTTTAAAGGACGCAGTATTTCCGGAACATTTTCAAAAATTAAGTTGAAAAAGTTAATTTTTGTAAAAAAGTTGCTATTTTAAATCCCCTCCAACGAGCAGGTTAAGTGATAGATTTTCAAAAAAATGATATCAAATGAAAGGGAAATGTCTAAGGTTTTAGTATAAAAAAAAATTATGTAGATTTGTTGATTTTTCAAAATGTTATGGAAGTTTTAAGAAAAATAAGTGAAAAAATTTCGTAAATTAGCGATTTTTAAATTTGTAATTTTTTTGGATATTTCCCCCATTTACGGGAAACGAGGGAACTTTTTTCCCTATATAATAAGGAACTAGCAGATCATGTAGCTTTTGGAATAATCCATCAATTTTAGCTTCGATGCGAAGTTGAGAAGGTATTAATTTTACTATGATGTGTTTTTTTTTTTTTTTTATGTCTGTTGCCACTTTTTCTAAGCTCTCAGTGGACCGATTTCTTTGAAAAATACGTCAAAAGATCACAAATCGTATCTAGTTGAAGACATTA
>NW_026099574.1:1477337-1482875 GCF_025091365.1 Daktulosphaira vitifoliae
GTATCTAGTCGAAGACATTACCCTTCAAAATTGAAAAAATTTCCCTCGTTCCCCGTAAATGGGGGAAACCTCCAAAAAAATTACAAATTTAAAAATCGCTAATTTTCGAAATTTTTTCAATTTTTTTTACTAAAAACTGCCGTAACTTTTTCAAAATTGAACATATCAATAAAATTTTTTTTTATAGATGTTTGATGTTTTTAACTATCATTTGATATATTTTTTTTGTAAATTTGACACTTTACCTGCCCACAGGGGGGGATTCAAAATGACAACTTTTTCACAAAAAATTGACTTTTTCAATTTAAATTTTGAAAGTGTTCCGGAAAGTCTGACACTTTTATATATATATTAAATTAAAGCTAATGTAATCTACTTTATTATGTAAAAAGAAAATTTCGGACTTTATTTTGTCTTCATGGTGAAAATGGCTACCAAATGCTATTATTGTGTGAAAATTCTCAATTTTGTTTTTTACATTTTTAACTTTATAATGCTATAACTTATTGAAAAGTGTATTGATCAATATAATTTTTTTATGGGAAATACTACTTTTTAATATTCCTTTTTTAATTCGACATACTTTATCTTAATCAAGATATTAATAAGGAACTAGCAGTTTATGAAGCTTTTGGATTAATCCACCAATTTTTTTAAAATTAAACACTATCTAAAGATTTGCATCGAAGCGTTTTTTTTTTTTTTATAGTGATTTTAATCACTGTCAGATATCATTTTACTTGATCCAACTAGCCACCTCACCATTGGGCCGCGATCCCCTGTGCTGAATTTTTTTATTGGTTATTTTTTAGTTAAAGTAAATCATTAAAATTAATTCAGTTCTGCATATTTCAATTGTAAAATCTTTTTGAACACCAAAATTAACTAATTAAAAATGATTACTATTATTTCTATTTAAGTGATCTATTACGATAAACATGCAAAAATTACGAGGCTGATGGCTTCATTAGATACGTTTGGTATTGCAAAATTTTTTCCTTTCAGTCTTATACTATTAGGATTATCTTATAGAAATACCTTTATTAAATTGATAACTGTTATAGTAAAAGCATTACCTAATTGTTGAAATAATTTCACATTATAAATCGTTTCATTATTGTTATTTTTATTGACCATATAAGTAATTCCAACTTTTTTACCGTGAATTTGAAAACTATATCATCTAAATTATACTATATCCAGGACAAACATCTATAATACGCATTATTTATCATATGTTTTTCGTCTATGATACTCATTTTTATTGCCGTTAATTTAGCGACGTCATAATTTTTTGTAGGCTGAAATTATCATAGTATTTCTAAATGTTTTTAGTGGGGGAGGACACATAACTTTCACTACCGATTGAAGGCCGGTCATGGTGGCGTGAATCTATTCTGCACATAGTACCTCCTTTTTCTAGGAAATTATCTACTGAATATAAGTTATCTTATCCCTCTCCTTTTAAAATTATCACCGAGGTCATTCACCTATAGTTGTATTGGACAGCGTGTATCTGACAATACTATATTTGTACATGAATGAATTATGTTGCGAAAGCGCAAGTAAAAAAGCAACGTCTCCAACGACAATAAAATAAAATATTTTGTTTTTACTATTAAAGTATATTAATTTATAACTGTTCTTTAATAATAATAAAACTATTGCTTGTTATATAAACGATCATTATCTAGAAATAACAAACGAAAGCGAAGAAGTAATAGAATGTAAGAATCAATATTATATTAGCAGCAAAAAGAAAAATTAATATCCCATTATAAATTATTTTTCATAAAATATAAAAAATTGGGTTACTTTAATATTCATGGATAATATAATTATGAAAATATGATATTTGATAAGATCGTTTTAAATTACATTACATGTTTAATTGTATATGGTATTTGATACAAATATGAAGAACATATTTATTCAAATTTTATTAACAAAAAGAAATTTTAAGCTTGAAAATCATTTTTCAACAATATCGCTAAGGGGTGGCTGAAGGGACATAGTACCTCCTTTGGACTATTATTACTATTTACAGTATAAGACTTAGAAGTTAGTAGACCCATGTTATAAACCAAAAAAAGTTCTTAGACCAACTCAAGGAAAATTCCCGACTACGCCACCGATATCATTTCAAATAAGATTTTAGATTAAAAAAAAAAACTTATCTTTTAAAACAGTAAACATATTACATAATACAAAACTGATGAATTCTGGAAGCATAACACCAATTTTTTAATGTATCAAATTTTTGTTTACTTAAGCAGCACTATTGAAATTGTTAATCATTAAAAATGATATATTTAAGGTTAAGTTAACAGTATTTCAAAAATAAAATTATTATTTAAATGTACAAAGAATGTTTTTAATTAGGATATATTAATTATATTTATTGATAGAAACAACAAAAATCGCTTCGAAAGGATTATCATGACCCCATTAAATGTCAATCAACTAAAATTTAATGTACAACCATCACTTGAATAAAAAATAAATTATTATACTTAAGTAAAATTATTAATGTCCGTGGAGCAATAAAATTAATTATAAGGCACAAAATTATAAAAAGCCTTGTCTCATTATGGTCTTTATACAAGTAATTTTCTTGATTAGAAATATAATTTACGAATAGTATATATTCTCAATTTGTTTTTATCAAACCAAAATCTACTGGTGGATATTGAGTATTCATCAGAAGTTTTAAATCCAAACCGGTTAAGAAATTCAGTTCCAAATTATTCATTTGTTTTGTTTACATTACATCTATCACTTATATTCCTAAACGTATTGCTATTTTTTCAAACGATATCGAAAGTCGTTTTTGCCGTTTCCATTTTAAACGACCTCTAATGACGAGATTGAATACACAAGTTACGTTAGTGCCTCTTATATAGTTGAGATTCTAAACTGTAGTTTCTATGAGTAACGGTGGCTTTTTACCTATTATATCAAAATTTGTACCTGAGAAAGGCATCAAAAATAAATAAGTGTTTCAAAGTTGATGAGACACCTCTTATGGTATCATTTTTGGCCTAAGTAAAAAACTCATACAGTAGACTCTAAATAACTCACACTCGTTTAAACCTAATTTGGTATCAAATGTAATTTAGTTGATTTATATTATTTGAGTAATAATACAGTTTTAAGCTTACACATTGAAAGAATTATGTTTTAGTTTTTAAAAAGTTCAATAATCTAAAGATAAGTATTACGTAGCAGTCGGTGGACACTTTCATAACAGGTCAACGTATCGTTTACATCAACATTTATTATTACGAGTATCGGACGTGCGTAAATATAATTCTTGAAAAAATAAAAAACTTATGTTACATATTATTTTGTTGTATTTTTACTATTCATTACTATTTTAAAACATTATCTATTAAATATCTTATCATTCATAATATTAAATATGTTTTGTGTATGGGGATTGGTTAGGTAAAATTAAGAAATTCAAAGTATTTTTAGTACTCAAAGAAAAATACTCTTTTCTAATAGTATTTTAATAAATAATTAGGTTCAACTTTGAAAAATAAATTTTCAATTAAAATGTATTTAATATTAACCGAATCATAAAATATAATAATATCACTTGTAATTTTTCATAGATATAATATTATTATTATTTTGACCAGAACAACATCAAGATTATTCGATAATCACTGAATAATTTTTTGGTTTGCATTAATTAATCTTTCTAACCAATTGTATGCGTGTAAAATTAGCAATTAACTAACTTAACAATTTATTTGAGTAGTATAAAAAAAACTGATTGTACGTAGTTTTTATGATAAGTATATTGCCTATTCAACTTTAATTTTTGATTAATTTTTAATTATATATATTAAGAAAATCATGCATAGTTTGCAATATTATTGTAAGATAATTATATATTATATATTATCATTTAGTTAATTAATGCATACACATGTAAGATTTGCGTCAAGCATTTAAATATAAACTATATATTTTTTAAAAATCTGACCCTTTACCTGCCATAGAAGGGGACTCAAAGTAGCAACTTTTGTTTGAAAAGTTTAACTTTTCAATTTAGTTATAGAAATGTATCGGAAATTCTCCGAACTTCAAATAATATGTGTTAAAATAAAGCTTATTTTACTAAATTACATAGTTGAATACATCTTATATATGTAAACAACTACCGAAATTAAATAAGAAAGCTTTAATATAACACATGTTTAAAGCTCGGAGTATTTCCATATAACTTTAAAACTTTTTACACAAAAATTGAATTCTTCATGTGGGCAGGTAAAAGATCAGATTTTCAAAAAAATGTTTTCAATGAAAAGAATATACCTAAGGTATTAAAAAAAAAATAACATTCCTTTTTTGAATTCTGATTTATCTATTATCAAAGAAGTAATTATATATATATAAGTAAAAAAAACCCGCACAGGGGGGTCGCGGCACAGTGGTGACGTGGCATAGATGGATCAAGTATAATGATATCTGACAGTGATTAAAATCACTATAAAAAAAAAACGCTTCGATGCAAATCTTTAGATAGTGTTTAATTTTAAAAAATTGGTGGATTATTCCAAAAGCTTCATAAACTGCTAGTTCCTTATTAATATCCTGATTAAGATAAAGTATGTCGAATGAAAAAGGGATTATTAAAAAATAGTATTTCCCATAAAAAAATTATATTGATCAATACACTTTTCAATAAGTTATAGCATTATAATGTTAAAAATGTAAAAAATAAAATTGAGAATTTTCACACAATAATAGCATTTGGTAGCCATTTTCACCTTGAAGATAAAATAAAGTCCGAAATTTTTTTTTTCCATGATAAAGTATATTACATTAGCTTTAATTTAAGATATATATAAAAGTGTCAGACTTTCCGGAACACTTTCAAAATTTAAGTTGAAAAAGTCAATTTTTTGTGAAAAAGTTGTCATTTTGAATCCCCCCCTGTGGGCAGGTAAAGTGTCAAATTTACAAAAAAAATATACCAAATGATAGGTAAAGACATCATGCATCTACAAAAAAAAAGAATTATATTGATCCATACATATTTCAAAAAGTTATAGCATTATGAAGTTAAAAATATAAAAAAGAATTTTTTTACAAAAATCGTATTTTTTTTATTAAGTTTAATGTCTGTTTTCACCATGAAGATAAAATAAAGTCCGAAATTTTTTTTTACCATTATAAAGTATATTACATTAGCTTTAATTTAAGATATATATAAAAGTGTCAGATCTTCCGGAACACTTTCAAAAGTTTAGTTGAAAAAGTTCTACTTTCTATATGCATTTTTTAGATTGAAACCCCCCTCGTGTATAGGAAAATGGTCCGATTTAAAAAAACAGTATGTCGACTGAAAGATGTATATAAATACTACTTCTCATAAAAAAATTGTAATGATTCATACATTTTTCAAAAAGTTATAGCATAATAAAGTTAAAAATGGAAAATACAAAATCGAAAATTTTCACACAAAAATAGCATTCGGTAGCCATTTTCACCATGAAGATAAGATAAAGTCCGAAATTTTTTTTT
>NW_026099574.1:1482940-1510129 GCF_025091365.1 Daktulosphaira vitifoliae
GAGTAGAGAAAAAGGGGAAAGAAAAAAAAAAAAAAAAAAAAAACACATCTTAGTAAAACCAATACCTTCTCAGCTTCGCATCGAAGCTAAAAAAGGTTAAAAAAGTCAAAGTTTATTGTAATTTTTTGGGGAATGTCCTCCATTTACGAGGATTGAGGATTTTTTTTTGAAATATTCTAGAGTGTTGTCTTCAACGAATTACAATTTGTGATCTTTTGACGTATCTTCGAGAAAAATCGGGCCATTGAGACCTAGAATAAAGTGATGATAGTGATAAAAATAAGAAATTAAAAATAAACAAATCACGTAAAAATTAATACCTTCTCAGTTTTGTATTAAAGTTAAAATTTGTTTAAGTAATCAAACATTAAAAAAAAGAACAAAATTAGACAGACCTTAGTAAATAAAACCCAAATTTTGTTAATGTTTGTCCTTTCAACCTATAATACTATAACCAAACAAACCTATACATTACTTATTGTAATATTAAAGAATTTCATTTTATTTTCCAAAGCTAAAAGAAAATGGTAATTACATAGTATATTTTTATAAAAAAGAATTATTGTAATTTCAAAAATTGCACTTGAAAATTATTTTTTATACTAATCAGCTAAAATTTGTTTTTTTTTTTTAAATATAATATTGTAAACGAAAACAAATTATAATAATATTATAATTATCAAGAGTTACATTTGTTATATTCTATTCATACGTTCAATAGAATGTGACATTATCTAAGAAATGTGTAACTGCGCTATTTTATTATCATTATTAAGTACATACTCAATTTTTTTTTGATAAATATTACTCACATAAATTTAAGCAAATAGCTAAATGAAAATTTTAATAAAATGTAATAATAACATTATTTCCTTAAATAATTCAACCGAACATCGCTATTTTATTTTACTAAAAGCATAAGTATTTCAAGAGAATAAATAATTTTTTTGAATATGAACTTCAATTAAATAATTGTACATTTATACAAATGCAAACATTGAGCACGTAATTTTTAATAATAACTTTTATTTCAGTAGAATAATGATTAATAAAAGTTATCTTATTGTATAACATAAAAAATTATTTAGCTTGCTCCGATTTTTAAAAAACTTTTTTTCAACAAAATTGCCTGATCATAAGAATTTTTGCCGCTCGCCCGCGAGTGTCTTAAAATTTCGACTGTTTTCAAAAAAACGCTTACTGACGCCAGCTTTTTATGACTTAGGGTATGAAATTTTCACCAGACCCGTCCAAAGAAAATTCTGAGATATCAAAAAAAAGATTTAAATATGTTCATTTTTATGATCTATATGTTTTTTTTATGTTTACACGTAGTGTTTATTAGTATACGATTTTATGTCTGCTCATTGCAATATATTTTGTATATTTTATCAATCAATGTTTGATATGTATATAAATGTCAGTACGGTTAAAAGTATATAAATTTGTACATATATTATTAGGACAGTACAGTTTTTTAATAAACTTATTTATCTTTATAATGATGTATTATTCAATGAGTTAATTATTATAATTGGAACTTATCTATTACATCTATGCTGTAAAATGCCAAATCTCTGTAATCAAGACTCTTATCCAAATTGACTTTTTTATATAATCCTTGAAATAAAAATCTCCTAAAATTGTCTATAGTTATTCTAAAACCAGGCTCGTAGGGCTTCAGGTCTGAGTCGCAGATACAGCTAGTCGGAGCTTAGTAATTTCAAAATACAACAAAACATTAAATTACAAATGTTTGTACGTGTATAAAAATGATTAATTTAAGATATTGTTCAGTATTTGTTTTATGTTCAAATATTACTGTGATTTACAATCATTTTACATAAACATGCATGTTTATGTGTACTCTCATTATATCAATTTGTATTATATATTTATATTTTTATACAAATGATTGTTCTTGGATGATACTTTTTTAAACTGATTTTAAAACTATTACTAAAATTTTTTTTTTTTAATTTATGGGCACTGTAAAAAATGATCGAAAAATTCCGTCTATGCGTCAGTATATTTTTAATATACTCACACGCGTGAATATGATATAAAAGTAATGTAATTTTGATAAAAAGTATCAAAAATTTGTACATAAATATAAAATGTTTATAATTATTTATCAACAAATTTGCTGTAACAATGTATGCATTAAAAATATTTAATACATTTAGAGTAATCTGAAGTAATAGTCTTACACAGTAATAGTTTAACGTTGAAGTAATTAATTTAATGTTATACTTATAAACCAATGGTTATTAAATATTATATCTTGGAGCATTTTTGTATATTTTTTTAGTCATTGCAAAATCATAGACATGAAATTGAATACATTGTAATATATATTATAAATATATTTCATAGAACTATGTAATATTTCATTTTTTTAAAAACTTTTTTAAGTTTATAAAACAATTTTATATACTTGAAATTTTTTTATGTATAAACAATATTTTTATTAATCAATATTAATTAACGACATTTTATTTTCGCACAGAATTTTTGACATAGAATTTCAAGAAAATATTTTGATTTAGTAAAAGACCAAAGTAGCTCTAAAAATAATATAATTAGAATAAAATATATTCTATTTTATACTTATTATAAAATAAATGAGGTTTATTATGCGTTATTTTATTAAATTTGAACAATTCATTTAACAATTTCAACTCCAATAATTTTGTAATTGTCTTATTTATTACAAAGTTATTTCCAAGTGGTAACTCTTTTAGCTTTGATGCGAAGCTGAGAAGGTATTGGTTTTACTAAGATGTGTTTTTTTTTTTTTTTTCTGTATACGCTCAATCTCAGCTCTCACTGAACCGATTNTTTTTTTTTTTGTCTGTATACGCTCAATCTCAGCTCTCACTGAACCGATTTTGATGAAAAATATGTCAAAAGATCACAAATCGTATCTAGTCGAAGACATTACGCTCAAAAATTAAAAAAAGTTCCCTCGTTCCATGTAAATGGGGGAAACCTTCAAAAAAATTACAAATTTAATAATTGCTATTTTTCGCAATTTTTTCAATTTTTTTTACTTAAAATTGCTATAACTTTTTTAAAAATAACCGAATCAATATAATTCATTTTTTATATAGATGCATGATATCATAACCTTTTATTTGGCATATTTTTTTTTTTATATGACCCTTTACTTGCCCACAGGGGGGGATTTAAAATGACAACTTTTTTTACAAAAAAGTAATTTTTTCAACTTTATTTTTGAAAATGTTCCGGAAGGTCTGACACTTATATATATATTTTAAATTAAAGCTAATGTAATGTACTTTAATTTGAAACAAAAAAAATTTTACCTCTGGACTTGTCTTCATGGTGAATTTAATAGGTCGGATTTAAAATAGTAACTTTTTTACAAAAACTAACTTTTTCAACTTAATTTTTGAAAATGTTCCGGAAATACTGCGTCCTTTAATCATATATCAAATTAAAGCTTATTTTTTATAGTTTATCTTACTAAAAAAAAAAAAAAAATTGTTTATTATTACTATTACTAGAAGTTATAAGCAACAGAAAAAAAGTCTTGCAATTTTACCTCTAAATGAAAATGTAGAAGATTTTTATAAGTATGGACTACTCTTCTGTCCATGTTATAAAAATTTTAATATCTCTAAAAATACTAGTTTTAAAGTAGTTATCGACCAAACATTTTTTTAGATTTATCACTTTCTAAAACATAAGATATTTAATTATACAAATTTTCTTTTAAAAACTGAAGTTGATAAATTTTAAGGTAAAAAGAGGGAGAGGAATTGTTTTCTGGAAATTATATTTCATAAAATACTATTAACTTCCTAAAAGAAAACATTGTATTGTATTTTATATATTTTAAGTTATTGTGTGTGAGGCATAGTTAAACAATGACTGTATTCAAATTTCTACGCATTAATTCATAAAAAAAAAGTTAAAATTAAAATATAAAATAATATTATAATGTATAATACATTTTTTATTTCAGTTGAAAAAAAATTGAATTTTAATTAGAAAGTTGCGAATACTATAATTAGGGCTATAGACGTAAAAATATATTAGCTTTGAAAGGAATTCACGTCACAGCTATCCCCGAGAACTACGCAAGCGAAGAGTCTGTAATCGCCCACGAATAGTACAATTATATCTTCTATTTATTGCACATTTTTTAACATAATATTGCTTCTTTCTACTGCAGGTCTCTGACACTTAAAATAATCTGATTATAAAGTGACCACATTTTTAAACTTTTTTTCAAAATATTGAATTTAGTTTCAATCTGAATAAATGTATTTAACTAGAAATGTATTATGACGTTTACACTTGGAACATTTTAAATTAAAAAGCCTCTATGTAGAATTACCCAACGGAAAAATGATAAAACATTGTGTATAACATAATTTATTACAAGATTTATATTTATTATACCTGTATTTTAGAATTTACTTACCGACGCAGATCATTTTAAGTGTTTTAAAGTTTGTATTATAAATACACAAGTAATCGTTAAAATTTATATATAAATACACACACATAAATATATGTATAAATCAACTAATTTTTTTGATTGTTGTTCGAGGTTAAGAATACTTTATATCATTGAAAACAGACACGCATACACAATTTTATTTTGAGAGCTCCAAATGATAATTTTATCCTTTCCACGTAATACTAACAAGTTTTAGTTATAACGAAATTTAAAACAATTTTAAGGGATCAAGACTTTATGAAACCCCTGAATACATGTTTAGTTGGAACCATTTTACATTTGGAACAACACTCTCAACCTTACTTAAGTCTTAAAATAGATCATAGTTTAATGTTTCATAATGATAGTATAATGTTAAAAACCGTAAAATATAAATGCAAAAAGAGCTTAATGCCTGTATATCATGAGTTAATAATAGCTGGATAATTTAAAGTAATCAATCTTATTAAAATCATTTTCTGTTTAATAAAAAATTAGATTATAACTGTCGACGTAAATGACTTGTAATTATATCATTGAAAGATTGACGTCAAACAGTTCGTTACTAATAGATTACAGAATCATTTTATTCAATAGGCTTTTAATTTTAATTAATTGCTACATAATGTTTACATTAAAAGATTATTGTCTCTCAATTAAAAAATAATATATTTTTAAAAATACAATTTTTGTTATTACTGGAACTTCATTCATCGTATACAATGAACAAAGTTACGAATTAATGAATTACAGAATCATTTCTGTAATTTATACATTTGTAACGCTTTTCTTCTAAATATTTTTATGCCATTCACACGAAACAATATAAAAATGATTGTTATGTGAAATGACATTTACTTCTATGATAATCGACCATACTAAATAATACTTTACTCGTGAAAACTGCATAAATTAATTCAGTCTGCAAAACATAAATGTACATAACTATATATATATATATTGTAACTTCAGATATTACGATTCACATATTTTTATACATCTCACTATAACCAAAAGATGAGTGAGTAAATTAATACAATTTTTCTATTCAACAAATTTTTTTTATCATTATACAAAACAGATGTACGTATTTCTCCGAGGAATGGATAATGTCGATCAAGACAATAGACGCAAATGTTAATGACAGGGAAAATGAGATTTTATCGCAGTCGGCAGTTTAGGAATAACTATAAAAGAGAATAAATCAATTTATTGAATAATTCACATGGAATACATGCTTGTAAAAAAAGGCTTAGGCGATTTTTATACTTCTTTATAATAAGTTTTCTCAATATCATTTATGTATTACAAAAAGGACGATGTTCGTCTCGAACGTAAGTCCTAGTAGTCTCTATATAAAAAAAAGGTAAAGGTTATTTTAGCATAATGATAATACTGTGATCGTGTATAATCATACAAATTAATCGAGTCAAATTTTATTTGGAATTGTAATTTTATTATCAACAAAATCAACTGATCGCTGACGTACTTGAGACAGAGAAAAACGTGGTATCACTTTTGTTTTTATTTCTTGAAGGTCAAAATAAGAAAATTACTGCGCGCATATGTATATCTTCGACTGATGTGTCTTTAAACGTCACTTATAATACATTATAATCATGTTTTCATGGCATTATACTTTTATCACTTACAATAGAAATATCAGCTGCAAAACGCTACATACGAATTAAAAAATGTTAAAAATATAAAAAGGGTTTAGTAAATAAGTGGTCTTTATAATGAATGAGTTATTTATTAACATAGAGATTAAATTAATAATCTGTTATAACGGCAATACACTTGGTCAGAGAGATACTTAGTTTTTTTATTAGATTATTTTTCTATACAGTGGTGTACAGTTATCGAAAAAGTTTACAATGAAAGTGATAAATTCTATTTAATTCTTGAAATTCTTTACTTTTGCATGAATTATACACTTTATAGTTAGCCTTTACTACTGATGTGTTAGAAAACATTGCATGTATGTTAATTACGTTTATTTGTCTTATAGCTTAATCGCAGATAGATATGATATAATCTATTCTGTGGCTTAAATACTGTTCTAAAATCAAGAATACAACGCTGATAAAAAATTAGAATAAATTATTTAATCTCTTAAATGCCGTCCTGAAATAGTGTGTATATATATTTACTGAAGTGTAAAAATTGAAAGATTTAACTTTTTGAAAAAATATAAATAATAAATAATTATAAAATGTGATACAATTAATATTTTCAATCTTGTAAATGTTGAGATTTAATTAAATTAATCATATAATAATTTAATCATGTTTAAAGTCTTCTCTAAAAGTTATTACTTGCGTCATCGAGGATGAAAAAACTCACAAAGCCCAACGTAACAGAATCTAACTTCGTACTAGCTAGGGAAGCTGCTTAGTATATACACATAAGCCTTTCTATTTCTTTATTTTTTAATGATTAATATTAAATTTGATCTTTTTGCTCTCAAAGACATTGCTGAGTGTTTATATATTTGTCATATATTTATTTATATTTTCACAATACATTATTGAATAATCGAAAACACCTAAATAGTCCCTAAAAATAATATGATATATATTACTTATTTATTAAAAGCTTATAAGACAATCGCATTTTCCTCTTAACTTATAATACTAAGTTAAAATTTTTCGATTCTTCAAATATTTTAAGTGAGGAACTTTTAAGTTTATGAAGTGAAATGAGTTAAACTAAATATAACTCATGTTCGTTACAGGGATGTATTTAGAAATTTATAATGTAGACGTAGTGTATAAAAATAAAGCTGATATAAAAGTAGTTTTTTTACTCATTTCACGTTGATTATGAACAAAAAAAGGATCTAAAAACATTTTTATATCGTAAATGCACTGTGGTGGGAAGGTTTGATACGTACAAGTGAATCATTTGAGTACCTAAAATTCTGTATTATTTATTTGACTCCTAAGGTACACCCTTTCAATATCTAAATATAAGATAAGAAACTACCCACCTAGTACATAATAGTCTCTACGATATCTATGCGTACAAAATTATAAAATGACGTCTCTAGATATATGAGATGCGGAAATTTCTATATAAATTCTATGAAAATACATTATCGGAAAAACATTCATTTTAAATGCAAAAAGCAATTTGTTGTTTATAGTTGCAGATTGATTTTTTTTTTAAATCATCACATCAATTTTACACTAATTAATTCGAGTAAGTGAAAATTACAGCACAAAAGTATATATTGAGCTATATGTATAACGAATTGAGTCCAGGTTTAATCGCAGCATGTGGTTTTCTTTAGTAAAAATACGTTGCATTAGTACACACACGTGTTCGCCGGAAGACATTATACATATAAGTAATATCAAGGTTTCCTGCTATATATTTTAATGATCCATTCATTGCCTTATGATATTTTTTGAACCAATAGGTTGGTTCACGACAGTGAATTTTGAGGATTGAATTCGAAGATAGTTTATCTTGGAATTACTGAGTACAGTGGTTTCTCGCTTGCCTTCTGTACTTGAAGTATAGTGTAGCCGCCGTTGATATTGATGTGTGATAACCCGTCCGACAACTAACACCGGCAGGCGAAGCTTAATATTAGAGCTTGTTATCATCTTAAGTGTCCAGTGCGACACACTATGCATATAATATAATCAATAATTTTGTGTGATAAAAAAAAATTGAAACTCCACTGGCATTTTTAAAACCAAGTATCTGTTTATGAAAATTCTTAACATCGTTTAGAACGTCATTTGTAATTTAATTTGATACTACGACCAAATCCTTTATTATCTATCTACTTATTAATATACAGCAGCATCTGCAATATCTGTTCGTACAAGTAAAGAATTGTTTTTAAAATTCACCTCTGGATTAGAAATGTTCAACAAAATTCTATAATCGCTTCTACGTTTTAATAAATAGACATAAACAAAATAATGCCAAGTGTTAAAAAAGTAAGAAATAAAGTTAAACATAAACAAGAAGTGTAAACGGCATTAATTGAAAAACAAAATGGTATGATTCAATAACATGTTAAGTTTACACAATATAGTGGACAAAATCACGTGATGATTAATTTAAAATGCAGTAAAATTACGATGCGAAATTCACACTCGTATATCTCATATGAGAATTATAAACTATTTTTTATAGTTATATATTAAACTCAATATTATTTTAATTAGTTAAATTAAATCCTTGACTACACTCTAGTCATAAACGATTTGTAGACGTGTTTCAAGGTACATAATGCAAAAGTTGAACAAATTTAATTATTACTAAATGGCGCATTAAATTATTATCTTTTTTTTTATATTGTTAAACAACTTATTCAATCATTTTTAATTTATTTATTTATTTAGAAAATATTTGGTTCTATTTTGCTAAAAGTTGGAACTGGAAATTTAGTTTATCATTAGTCAGGTTATAGTATTATCATAAGTGGATCAAGAATTTCTCTATGGAAGATGCCAAGAATTTTTTTTTTGTTCGGACGACACAACCTTATAAACATAATATAAGTTATGTTAAAATTTAGGTGCAAACTTATATCGACCGTATAAAAAAATGTCTAGCCAGGAACAGTACCCTAGTTGAAAAATGCTTAATAATAAAAATAGTCGTAACCCGAACTTTGTATCGATTATAATATTTGTATAGTATGTTTTATTATTAGTATGTTGCCATTTAAAACAATGTTCATACCTTAAGGTATAAGGAATGGACCCAAAAATTATTTAGTAATTGATAATTTGATAAAAATATGTAACTAACTAGTAAAAATTCAAAAACTTTTTTTATCATGCAAGTAATTGTGAGGTATATTTAATAAAATCACCCGTATATATGATATTATAATAATATTTTCTATTTTTTTTTTTTTTAAGTAAATAATACAATTCTAGTATTAAACATTACTTCTACTTTTGTTATAATAAAACAAAGAAATTTTAATAATAATTTTCGACAAATAATAATTAATAATATTAATAAATAAATAATAACTGTGCTTGTTCGGCTTGTTTTACGATTAAAAATTATGAGACATGGATCGAACAACAGTTCAAAATTTGAATAATTTGAAAAATAAATGTATATAATTTTATTATAGCCGTCTCTGACATTTATAGGACATAAATTAATTGGAAACGTGCAATTTTTAGTCACGTTAAACAATAACTCTTTAAAAAGAATAACAAAACCACAATGACTCATTATTTACAAGAGTGTTCTATGGTGTACGTTTAAATGTATTTTTGTTAATATAAACTGTATTGTATGAATAGTTACACCTGTAGGCTATAAGTATTCAAATTTACTCGTAATACGAATTTTCTGAAAGGTCTATTCGTATTTACTCATTGCGATGACTCATTAATTTATAATGTTCCTTACTATTTTCAAAATAAATGAAATAAACTTAATAAATTACAGCATTTATAATAAATTTTATTTTTATAATTAAAATGCATATTTTCAAGAAAGTTTCTGGCTAAAATAAAGTAGACTTCTATTAGCATTTTTAATATCTTCTCATCGCGTAAAACGTCATTTACTTTAAAATGGTATTTTACACATTATTAATAAATGGATATGAAAAATCATATGGACGTATTAATTATAGAGTTGAAAATATTGATTTAACCTGAAATTGAATCTAATTTCAGAATACATATGTNCGTATTAATTATAGAGTTGAAAATATTGATTTAACCTGAAATTGAATCTAATTTCAGAATATGTACTTTTTAATTCAATTTTAACGTTTATCTGTGCACTGATAAACGGCATGGCGTTATCAGTAATCCAGCAATAATAATATGGCCAAATTGATAATAAAAAATAAATTATTTTCTATTAAATTGAAATATAATATCAATATCGACAACATTTCATGACCTAATTAATAAGAATAACGTGCATCGTTAACATATGTTATATTAAAAAAACATATACCAAATGAAAAGAAAACGCCCTAGGTATTTATAAAAAAAATTTTATTTTCGTTTATCCAAATTCAAAAAATGACTATAGTTTAAAAAAAAATGTTTTTTAATTATAGTTTTTGGTTAGATTTCCGCCATTTACGAGAAACTAGGGGAATTTGTTAAATGTTTGAGGGTGATATTTTCAACCAGATACAATTCGTGATTTTTTTATGTGTTGTTCAGTTAAATGGCTGAAGTGAGAACTGATAAAAAGTTGTGATGGAAACAAAAGTAAAATAAATATACATATCATAGTAAAATAAACCCAGATTCCCATCGAAACTGTAAGAAATTTAAACCAGTAATTTTTTAATTTAACAATATTTCTAAAATAAAGAATAAAAAATTTACTGAAAAATCAGAGAAAATCAAAAGTTATTTCAATTGTCAGAAGATGCTAACGTCTTATGATTACATATGTTTTGTTGCTAATTTAAACAATATTTATAAAAAAAGTTATTTTTTATTAAAATGAATCTATTGCAATTAAAGTTTTTTAATGACTTCAATATCATCCACTCTCAAAGTTTAATTTGAATTAAAGCCTGTAAGTTAATTTTTAATTTTTTTTTATATTTTAATACCCTTGTTATATATTAAATTAATGTATATGTATATAATTATTTCATAAATATCGTAACTTGTTTATAAATTATAAGTATAATAAAAATTGATAAAACAATAATTGTTTCTATAGTTGTTTATAAATATATAATTGTGTCAAATAGAGGTTTATGTTACAAGCCCAAGTAATTGGAATAAAAGCAAGGGAGTAAAAGAAGAAGATAACAAATAATTTTTAAAATAGGTTTTTTTTTTTTTATTAACAAGTTATAATTTCATGACCTTATATGTATATACCACTAAAAGTCGAGTAATATTATAGTATTATGCATAAATGTGTTATTTTTTTTTTAATTTAACAGATAAATAT
This sequence comes from Daktulosphaira vitifoliae, assembly GCF_025091365.1. Lineage (NCBI taxonomy): Eukaryota > Metazoa > Arthropoda > Insecta > Hemiptera > Phylloxeridae > Daktulosphaira > Daktulosphaira vitifoliae. Next base: position 1,494,336 of record NW_026099574.1, read on the forward strand.
AAAAAAATTAATTCTTATTTGTTCAGTGAACGTATTTAGTCACCCCTAGTTTGAAATTTGAAGGTGATATTCTGATATATTATGTATACAAGTTGATTATATTTCGTATGACTGCTATTATTATTTTTATATAATTTATGTCTATTGCTTATCGGAAAAACAATACATTTATGCATAAATTGAAATAAAAACTACGACGCATAATTTTATTATCTGAAAGATAATATTTTCTTTCCATCCCACGTTCTAAAACTTGATCTTGAATTTTAAAATACTTAAAATCAACAAAAACTATTTTAAGAAATTTTCATTTAGATGTTGACGATTAAATGTTGAAATTGTTTAATTTGTTTAATGTGTTTGTTATTTGATAGTTAAATTTTTAAGTTGTATTTTGAATGATTTGGAAATTTAAACTTAAACTATAATTTAACAATAACATTTAAGTATCAAGTTAGTCTAACATATTTATTTAAATAATAGACATTTTCTTTAGTGTTAAAAATCAAAAAAGGTTAAGAGAAATTAAAACGTTTTGATACCGTCATTTTTGGGTCGCAATTTAATAACTTCGTATCAGATTAATATTTAAAAAAGTTAGCTTGTAATTTTGAAACTATTTAGAAGATATATTTTTTCCAGTCATTTTTTTTTATCGTTTAAAAGCTAATTTTTATAAATCATATTTTCTATAAATTATATTACAGTCGATCAAATATTTTGCTAAATATGAATAATATATTATTATAACTACAATTTATTGAAGACTAATATAATGTAACTTTCTGCGTCAATTAGTGCATTACATTAACAAGGCGAAAAATAACCCTCGAAAATATATAGAGCAGATTATAGAACATTTCTTCTAGACTTTTCTAGAACTCAAATCGTTTCAACGAGTGTGTTATCAAACTAAGCGCCCTTCTTTTTTATATTCATCTACCATTCCCCCATAAATAACCGTATAACAACAATAAAACGTAGCAAAAAACCAATGCTAGATTGAAAAATTTAAGCTTATCAAGATTATATTGTATTATTATAATATAATTATTTTAATCTTAAAACTTAATTTTGAGAATTTTTTTCCAAAAATGTATACTATTAAAGAGCTAAATTTTAAATTTCTGTTCCAATTTAAAGCCATCTAAACGGCTAAAACGTTTGGTAAAAACTAAAGTAAAAATAAACTTTTCGTATATTCTTTTAAATAAGTTTAACTCTAGACAGTAATTCATAATACAATTCAGGTAGGTATGTAGGGAGTTGGCAAAAAAGTTGCTGAATCTTGGCTTGGCTTCGTAAAATTATCTATATTTAAAAATAAATAATTTAAACTACCTAATTATTAGGTCGATATGTTATATATTTTTCAAAACATCCATCCATTAAAATAGATTTATCGATAGTTTATTTTATACTAGAAAAGTTTAACTATGATTATTGGCCAATGTTCTTCTATTTTTTCAATTTTTTGATATTTTAATTTATCTTGAATTACGTTCGTAAGGAGGAAACTGTCTTCACTGACAAATGTAATTTAACATGAATTTACAAGGAAGGAATAATATAAAGTAAACAATGTATTGCTATCTAACACATAAAAATCAAATAAATACACTCAGTGGGGCATATTTTTTAAGAAAAAAGTAAAAAAAATGTACCTATTACTATATCAGTCATACAGCTAGAAACTATTATAGGGTCTATGATTTTAAATGATTTTACATTTTTTTGCTCTAATATATAATCAAAATTCAAAAATTATAATTAATTTCAAGAGGAGGGGTAAAACAAAACAACTTTAGTATTCTCTTTTACCAAAATTTAAAAAACCCTCTTTGGAAATTATTTTTTGAAAATATGCCACTGATTACATTAATATTTAACAATAACTTTTTAATTTTATACGTGGCTGGCCCTTCTACAGCATTTTAAATTCCTATTTGTACCTTATTTTATAATTTTGAATACGCCTGTGTAAACAAAAAAATAAATATTGTTTATTTTTAAATAATATTTATATATATTCTCATATGCTATTTTATTTAAAGTTTATCGATTAGGATATTAAATGTTGTATAATTTAAAATAAGGCATATTTTATTTAAGGTGCATTTAAATAGAGACGTTGAATAATTCTTTAAATGAAGCATTATAACAGTAAATCAGCGGTGTAGCCAAGGGGAGGAGTAAAGGGGCTATAACCCATTACTATTAACATCATATGATATTAACGTTAGTAAGTGTATGTGATAAACCAAAAAATAAAAAATCTTTAGCCCTCCAAACAAAAATCCTGATTATGGCACTGCAGTAAGTCATTTAATAAAAAATTTAAATTTAAATCAGATTCGTGGTATGCTATTTCCCTGTTATGTTAATATTAGTTTTACATATATTCTCCGTATAGATTTTTGTCATGTTAAACATCAAGTCATACAGGTATTTAATTTCATCAGCTCTATAGCCTAATAATTTAAATTTGAATTTTCAATGCTATCAATAAGTGCATAATAAAAATTTAGTGTCAGGTTTCACTTTGTGAGTTTATTAATGACGTGGATACCGTGTGATTACTTGCTATTTATGAAAATTTCATCATCCATTCAAAAACGGATAGATTTTGCGATTTTATTGTTATTCCAGTGAGCATGATAAATTTATTTATTTCTGGCAACTCGTCAAAATTTTTTTAGCGACTAAATCGCTTCAATCTTATACACGACGCAGTTTTTCATTTTAGTAAACAAACTCAAAATCACATTATTTGGCAAAATACATTTTTTTTAATTGTTAAGGAAGTAAATCGACAATATCATATACCGTGTTCCGATTACTCGGTTGAAATATTGTTTTGTTGTTGTCACATGCATGTAAACAATGTATAACCTCTATAAGCTTTATAATAAATAGCAATCAGATTATATAATTAAAAGAATTTACCGTCATTTAAATTGATAATAATAGCTATAAACGATATGACAAAAATAATAGACTTAAAAACACTCTTTGATCGTTTTAGAAGGCAATTTAGTATTTGAATATGGCTACACTTAATATTTACATTATCAATGCAAATAAAGTTTTTTTTATGAGTTTGCTTATAATTATCATCGTTGAAGAGTGTTCTCAAGTGTTTTGTCTCTATAGATTGTTGATATTTAAGTAAATTCTTTATTTTTAATATCTTAAAAAAAAAACACACTAGATAATGGGTTTTTAGTATATGATTGCAAATCATTAGTATTAGTAAATTGCATGGTTTTTGTTATATTAGTACTAGACTAATAGCAAATTAATTATTGCTATATACATAATTAAACAATAATGTATAGTTGCAGGCGCCCGCCCGTTTTTTAAATTAAATTATCATATCATCTTGTTAATAAGTACACAATTGTACTATATCTACAAAATTAACGCTCTGATATTCTAGTACAATAAAAATAATGTTTTAAATTTATAGGTATAGCTGGTGACATTCGTTAGCATAGATCTACCGGTCATAAACCTTATTTGACCGGCATTTCATATTGTCTTTTTAATCATCCATGAGTGTTTTATGCACTTGGTATGCTGGTGTTAATACGTGTGATTGGAATTAGAAAAACTGTTTATGTGTTGCACATGCTACTCCTGCATTATTGTTCAAGTCAAAATATTAAATGAAGTCTAAATGATCAACTAAAGTAAGCATTTGTGTAGAAATAAAACAAATAAAATAATAATGTAGAACAAAAGCTATTTTGTTGTCTACAATATTGTCTTTGAAATTTAGACACTGATTCAAATCTGGTTTCTAACACTTGGTTATTAAGTTATTAACCTAATTGTAAAGAAAAAGTCAAAAATATTTTATAATGTGCAATTGTTCACTAAGTTTGAAATTAAAAAAAAGCCAAGTAAATCATAAATTAATATTAATTAATTTGGTGAATATACACCAAATCTTATTAGACCATTGAACTATCGTCTAATGATATAAAGCTGTTATTTTTTTTTTCATACTTACAAAAAACTTAATTCAAAAAAGATTTTTTAAAAATAAAATCATAATTTTACCGAATTTCTGAGCTTTACGTATATTTTTTTGTTGTAATTGCGTTTTTGTCGATTATTTATCATGTAAACATAATATTGTTATTATTAAATTCGATAAATCTTGAACTATTTCTGGTTCAACTCGGCTACGATTAATTCTGTTTTCCGGACGAGCGATCAGCCTAACAATTGATATTTATGCCTCAAGTATATTAAGATTCTTAAGTAATTGATATAAATGTATAATACATCACGAAGTAGAAAAATTCTTACTAAGAAGTGTTAGGAATGACATTTAATTTGTTTTAAAAACTAAAAAAAAATATATACTATAAAATAGATATTAGATATATATACACTAATATATGTATATTAAATAGATATTTAATAAATATATTAACAATGCAATTTATAATTGCCACGAGAAAAACAATAGACAATGATAAGAAATGAATACAAGTAAATAACAACTTTATTGAATACGGTAATCAGGAAAAATAGTAGATAGAAATGTTGGCATTAAATCATTGGGTAATATTTATATATGTGTGTGTGTTATTATCGTTAATTAAAACTATTAATATTTATTTTTATTGATAATAACATAAACACTAATAATAAATGAAACGGTAAAAGGTGAACGCGATTAAAAAGAAAATGTTGATAACCCCTGCGTCATGGCGGTTCGGTCGTTCTAGAACATTCGCTGTTGCCGATAAAATACAGTCGGTGCCGGCTGAACGACTCAGAGTTGCCGGATTCACCATACTAACATTACGGTCAGCCATCCCTGGTGATTGTTGCAACGCTGCCTCCAACCCTAGTTCTTTGTTAACCAAAAATCCCCCAAACTACTTTTCAACATTTTATGCCTTAGGACTACCGCGTGAGAACCAATGTTTTTGACATCTAATAAATGCGCACAATTATTTTCTCAGGTATCCTTTCTGTCTTGTTTTTAATCTAAAAATATTTTTTTTATAAACATATGTTACTATTCTATCATGACGTTAGTGCGAAAAAAATTCGAAAAAAAACTGATGGTGTTTCACGGCAGAGTCGTTGCCAATTATTTATTATTGAATAGACCAATAGCTTACAGTTTATCGAGAAATAGAACTCGTGTTTTAGCTGACCATCGATTATGTCGACATTTAACTACTTTGTTTTGCACAGTAGCTTAGTACATTATAGCCCCACGTAGAAAATGATACAACGCAATAACAAATACTGTTTAATTTTTCAGCTGTTAATATTTGCCAGAATATTTCGATTTTAAGTTAAAAAAAAATAGTAATGATTTGTCACTAAATACATAAATCATATACTTTTAACACAAAAATCAATTATTATACACTTAAAATTCTCATAACTGCCAAATTTTGTAGTTATGATTCTCTAGAAAAAGGGAACCTTTTTGAAATCCGTCTATTTAAAAGTTTAGATGTAATTAAAAATGTTTATTTGGTAATGAATTTCTACTTAAATATTAGAAAGTTTTATGTCATAATAATTTATGTACATAAACGAGAAACATTATTTTTTATAACAATTAATATATCAAATAAAAATAATTGTACAAAAAAAATTCTCTTCATTCGCTCATAAATAATTACTTAAAATCACCAAAATCTTTTTTATTCAAAATTTAATACATTAGTACAGAGCGAAATAAATGAATGTCTATAAAAATATATCAACTATCAATATATCTTTGAATAAATACAGTAAACTTAGTATATTTTTTATGAATAAATATAAAAACATTTTTTTTTCTGTTAATATAACTAGTTAATTTTAAAAGTCAAAAAAATTCTTGTTAAGATGTGCTAGTTTTACAATTTCAGGCATATCTTTCAAATAATATGTATTGTGAAAATACAGACATTTTGAAATGTAAATTAACTATTTGGATGCAAATTTAAACATGCTATGGATTTAACGATGACAATAATTATTAGATAGCATGTTTTAACTTATTGTGATAGTAACATTTGCTTTTTACAGGAACTCAAAAGATTATTTGTGTTTTACGCAGATTTCATATAACAACACCAAATTATAAATTTTATTGAACTTTCAATTTTTCAATCGAACCTGAACATCTAAATAATTTATCGAACATTAATTTCGACCATTTTCAAGAAAAACATTTTTAATAACGTTTTTCGAAAAATTCGACATGATATTTGATTTTACGGTTCGATTTATAAGGAAAAAGTTAGTTCGACTTTTTTCATTTAAGGATTTTTTTCAAACATTATATTATTCAAATATAATTCATACAAAGTCAACAAGGGTTAATTGAACTAATTAAAATAATGGTTTTATCAACGGTAGCCAATTTGAAATTGAAATAATCAACTGCCATCGTTATCATTAGCCATTATTTAAACTATTTGGGGTCGTCTTTAACTTAATGATTTGACGGAATTTTACAGAGGCTGTTATGGCTGTGGGAAACGGGATGGGGCAAGGTGTATGTCGCTGTTACAGTTCTCGTATGGTCACCCATCCGCGAATCAACATCAAACAGCGCAGCTGAACATAAGCGGTAAAAGTCGACTGAATAATTTACTACACCGCAATAAAAATAATAATACGGCTGAAAAAATCAACTGTATTTTGTAAAATTAAAATTAAAAAGGTAAAACTTGTATTCTTAACATTTCCAAAAACAAACTCATGAAACCTTTTTTGATGAAAGGATAATTAAACGAATTCCATTTCTTCAATAATCGATTTTAAAGTAAAACTGTTTTTAAAAAGTACAAAATATTTTAAATTAAATCATTTGTCATTTGAATACAATTATTAAATTTTGTGAATTTTCTAAATAGAAATTCAATCAATCAATTTTGAAATTTATTTTATTAAATAATTTTATAAGTAACTTCAATAAAATGAAAACATAATTTTTATATGTTAAATTAACTAAAATTAATGAAAATTGTCTATAAATAATTATAGTTTTTATATTATTACAAATGTAATGTAACCTGAACATTGAAAAATTAGTTATTTAATTAATGGAATATTTCATCTTTATCTGTTCTATTAATACAAATTATGTAGCTGTTATTAGTGAAATAAAAGTTGTTTTTAACTATGATTAAATCTTGAAAAAGAGGAGAGGTAAAAGTTAAGGGACAATTGCGTTGTGGGTATCCAAAGATACGGTTATGCGTTTTCTGTGTACATCGTTTTAGATGCGTGCGCAAACCCGATGCTGCTGCGTAGTTCGTATTTCATGTGCCGTGTTGCCATTGCCTGCTGGTGCTCACGTAGGCCACGGGACAAGTTGTGCGACGGGTAATTGGTGGTAATAGGAGGGTGTTGAGTGAGACGGGTCAAAATGCGAAGCTCGTCCCTGGACGTGTGTTTTTCTGAGTGTTGTTTATCCAGAAACATAATTATTAATCGTTTCTTAATTGTACGCAGAAACGTTCATAATGTACTTGTAGGCGAAAATTTATCTGGCGTATTTGATTGTTAGCATTAATATTATCATCGGCACCGAACAATTGTTTATATTTTCTTCCTTTATCATATATATTTTTTTAATAAAACCGTTGTAACTATTAATTAGTCATTAAAAACATTCTCAATAAATATTGTTGGCGCCTTAATATAACTGATCGTGTTATTTTATTTTGATTTTTACAGACAAATTGTTTAATTTTACAGATTTTTTTTTTTAATAGTTAAGTTTTATCATACGCTTTAGACAGTAATTGTCAAGATTATAAAACTAAATTATGTAAACCTCGTCTGTAATGCGGAAGTTCGTTTATTTGTGTTTTTATATATCATCAATCTATTTGATTATTACTCTATAAATACAACACTCTATGTACTGTATAATATACATAAATTTATCTACCGGTATAAAAAATATTCTGTTTTACACGTGAGGTGTACAATTGTTGCACAGCTGATGATTAATTTCGATTTTATTGCGTTTTGAAATTTTTGGTTAAGTACGCTATTCAAGTACATTCAATTAAAACGAAACAAAAAAAGAAATAAGATGTGATATTATATTATATTTATATGGGAATGGTATTATTTGAGCAATACGTAAAAAATACCTTTATGAGCTAAACATTAAAAAATGAAATAGTTAAGCATTTTTCTTGGGCATGTACACTAAATAAGCATTTGTTTTTTACGTTTACAAATATAATAGGTTTGTGTATTTTACAACAGTTGGAGTTTAAATGTTGTTGACCAAAATGTTTAAATAAAAAAACTTCTCTAAGTTATATAGAAATATTATATATTAATATACAATGTAATGTTTATAACATGTACATATAATATAATAATAAAATATGTATATTATACATTAAACATTTTGATAGTCTCTCGTTATCTATTAGTAAAATTTCGCCAAGATAAATACTCTTCAGTTAAATTAATTAAATACATTTTTTGAATAAATCGAAAAATTATTCAAACGATTCAGAATTTTACAAACAAAATGAGGATGAGTTTTTTCAGTGATGTACTAATGTCATAATTGATCTAAAACAATAAATCATAATTTTTACTGTTAATGAGCATGTTTCATCTAATAACTCCGTTAAATACTCTGTCAATACTGCTAAATGCATTTTGCAATTAAAAGTGCATAGTTTTTTTTCTTTAATAAGTATGTTTTTTAAGCCTGTAATACTGGTTGTTAATCAACGTAGTGTAAGTTTTATTTGTTTATTTATTCTATTCGACAGTGCGCACACCTTAGCTCCGAGAAAAACAGATTAGAAGCTGCATAAATCAAGGTCGTAAACTTAAAGGTACATCAATAGCAAATAAATGAATTAAACTTGTACATTAGTCAAATTGATAGCGTTTAACATCAGTAAATAATAAAAATGATAACAGATTTTTTTTCAGATTAAGTATTAATTAAAATTTTTACCTTTGAATAATCATAGTAGAAAATCAATTTTTTTTCTGCTTGTACAAAATGCTTAAATTACCACACTAGAAAATAATTTCGAATTTAACACTGATTGGGGTTTATAATATAAGTTTTTCTTATTCATTAAAACTCAGTTTCAGACAGTAGCTGGACTTTCTGAGCAATATTTTCAATGTTACTAAGTCTAGTCTGGAAAAGTAAATCTGAAAATACACATTAACTTTAGAAACTATAAATATTGCGAAGCATGGTAGTTAAATGCACGAATTTATTTTGTTAAATCAATAGGAAATCGTTGAAACGTTGTGAGGTTAAACAAACAGTTCACAAATTGTAATTGACTTTTCCTAATTTGTGTGTAAATGTTGGTCACAAATTTAAAAGAGTTGAAGTCTGTACTATTAATTATATTTGTGTAGGTAGATAGGCTAGTTACACGTGAGAAGACCGGTTTCGATGAATTGGTGGCCGAACACGATGCAGGAATAGCGTTCAAGGGCAAAAGGATACCTCCGCCCTTTTCTTTCTCAGTATGCGTTTTATGCGCAGTAGTAAAGAGGAGGCAGTGTACTCGAACACTACAATTTAAATTTTCGTAGTCAATTGTTTATGATGTTTTTATAAACTCGAACGAAAAAAAATTGCAAGAACATGAAAATATTATTCTTGCGTAACGCAAAAATGATGAGTGCTATGGCTAGTAGTGAAAAAAAAAAATATGCCAGATGTCAAACACTAATACATTTTATTCATAAAATATTTCAATGTGAAAAACATCATTAGGTTATAATTATTAACGAGGATTCTGAATTTACTCGGTACAAGACTGTTTATATTATAATTTCTTTTCATGCCATATGCGAGTAATCCAACAGACTAACGACATTTAAATATTTTTTCTGTAATAATGTTATTAGTGTGAAAAATATTACATTTATATTTTGTCCGCTATTATATACAAGCCATTATTTCTAGAATTACTAATCATACAAGTTTTGATGTTACATGCGTAGAAACTCTTATTGCTACAGAAAACATTAGTTTGCTTAAAATTTTATGTAATGTGTAAATTAAAGAAAAAGTTATTCCTCAAAATAATTTTGATTGACCAAAAATTTATAAAATCATTGCAGCTGTGACAAATTAGTACTTTTTCGCATAGTAATTTAAGAAACCACGTTTTTTAATTCCATTGACGTAATAGGTAGCCGTCGAAATTAGATACGGTAGAAAAAAATAGAGAGAGGAGATGAGTTGCTCTTTCCTTCCTGTTAGCTATCCAATTATGAATGCATGCATTCGGTATTCGCCAAAAAATGGAAGTTTACACAAAAAAAAAAAAAAAAACGTTTGACCCATCAAAAATTGCCGACGAAAATAACACCAACATGGATGTAGAATGTATTGTAACAATGTAATATTGTTTTTGAAGTCTGTTTAGTGTGTGCGAATGGTAACGTAGTAGTGCGGAGAGGTGTGTTGTTGTTATTGTCGTTTTGACGTGGCCGAACGAGCAGTTTGGTGGGGACGATATGCGGCAGAGGGAAGTGGTTTGTATAAAACTAGAAGCGAGCGCCAGCCGGCCTGGTAGTGTCGTGCGAGAAGAGCTAGAAGGCACATACGACGTGAGCCATACCATCCACAGCACAACCGATGCCAGTTCTGGCAGTTGCTTTGTGTACGAGAGAGGAAAGGAACAGCAGCCGGTCCGTAGTCGTCGTTGCATAGAATTATAATAACCGTTGCTGTATTAGGTTTTTGTGCGTGAGACGTTGTCATATTTTTATCGTACATGTCGTTGGTTTGTGTGCGCGACGTTATTGCGTTGAGAACAGTGTACGATCATAAATTACACGTCGTCCGGCTAAGCGAATAATAACATCGAGTGTCGGTCAGCTCCGAAACATCCGAGTAAACATCAACGCCGCTCTCCGGGACAACAATTTTGTGACGCAAATCATTGTCGTCCCACATAGATTGTAAAAACACATTTTTTTGAAATTATTATCGGACCAGCTGGTTGGTGTACCTGATACACTCAATCCCACCGACGCCGCTGACGTTATCTCATATCCGAGAATAAATATTGTCGGCCGAGAAAACCCGGTGCCGATAAAATAATTATACCAAAAAAATCCGTTCAATTTAGTCAAAAGGCGAACTACGCAACACTTGCATTATTCGTCGGCGGATTCAAATGCTGTGATATTAAAATAATTTTGTATGATATCGATAGAATATTTTAGTTAGCAATTATAAAAAAGTTTTCTACGTCGTCCGAGAGCCGTCAACTACCTCATTAGAGTATTGAATATTGTATATTTATTATTACCTTTTGTTAAATTTTTAATTTATAACGATTCGCTCATCGAAAATGGTTGAGAGTATCATCGAAGAAACGCCCGGGCAGACTGAAAGTACCCAAAGTGAGTATAATCAATCTTTTCTCGTAAATTTAATCATAGGTCACTTATGTTACTTTTCAACAGATGACCCGGTCCAGACTAAATCCGAGTCTCTGTCTCTACGTAAAGAAGAAGCTCGAAATAAAAGAAAGAAAAAGAAAACTACCAATAGTTTGGTCACCTCATGTTTCCAAGGTATAGTGTTTAGTATCGATATCTATAAATATAATAGAAGTACATTGATAGCTTAAATTCCTGTATGACCATTGTTTTAAATTTGAGTATTTGCCAACTTTTGTTTTAAAGTAGCATATCTAACCTATAAAAATATTTTTAATCCAACATGGTTGGCATATCTCAAGTACATTGATTTCCAATGGATAGGTAAAGAAGTGTTAGTTATTTAATCAGAATTTTTGTTTCAAATTTGAATCTTTCTTTAAAAAATGTGATCTCTTAATTTGAAAATCAAACCAAATTTTGATCGTTAAATTAAATTTTTTAAAAACCTATACTAGATGAGTTATATTTTATTAAAAATTATATGTATATATCAAATGAGGGTAAAGTTTATCTTTTTTTTTTTAATTTGAGTGATTTATTCTGAAAGATATTTAATTAATCAAAGAATAAATTATAACATTTTTTTATTAAATTGAAAATTTGTATAACTTAAAATTCAAGTAAAACAACCATATATTTTAGTTCATTTGAAATTTGTATTACTTAAAATGTATTTAAAATTATGTACTATTTTTAAAACTGCATTCATTTGAATTTCAATATTCTAATAATATAATGCGTTTTTAAAATAAGTAAAATATCAAGTTAGAATCAATTTTCTCTGTTAGATAATTTTGGTGGTAACATGTAAAAAGGTTCCTTGTCAAAAATTAAATCTTTCAGGAAAAAAAAAATGCTTATTAAAATTATGTAGGATTATGTTTTTTGAGACATTTCTGTATTATGTAGAAATTTAATTTAATTTAATTTTTTGATGTTATAATTTTTATTTGTTACATTTTCCATAATAATTTAAATATTGTTATTTTTTTTATTTTGAACCATGTAACACCCCGATGATTGAGGCGTTAGTAATAGATAATAGTAAAACTATTATTAAGTTTATTGTTTTATTTAATTTTAAATATGATTGTTTTCTTTTTTTAGATGCATACAGATTAACTGGAGAGGTCTTAGGTCAAGGAGCTTATGCATCTGTTCAAACATGTGTAAGTGTGTTGACTGGACTAGAGTTTGCTGTGAAAGTAATTGATAAAATAGCTGAACATGCAAGGGCTCGTGTATTTCGTGAAGTTGAAACTTTCTATCATTGTCAAGGTCATCCAAACATAATTCAGATGCTTGAATTTTTTGAAGCTGATGATAAGTTTTACATGGTATTTGAAAAAGTAAGGGGTGGTCAACTCTTGGATAGGATTCAACAACGTAGGCGATTCACTGAACGTGAAGCTAGTTTGATTGTCAAAGATTTGGCCAGCGCTTTGAACTTTCTTCATCAAAAAGGTAACTATTAATTAAAAAACTATTACTTAAAAGAAAAAAAAAATTTGTATTAAAAATTAATAAACTATTTGTTTTTTTAGGAGTTGCCCATCGTGATTTAAAACCAGAAAACATCTTATGTGTTGATCCTATTGAATTAACACCTGTAAAATTATGTGATTTTGACCTTGGATCTGGTATTAAATTGAATCCAGTTGATGGTAGTGCAACACCTCAGCTATTAACACCAGTTGGAAGTGCTGATTTCATGGCCCCAGAAGTGGTGGATGCTTTTGTTGGAAGTCCAGATTCAAACTATCATTATTATGATAAACGTTGTGATTTATGGTCTCTTGGAGTAGTTATGTATATATTACTCTGTGGTTATCCACCATTTTATGGCAATTGTGGTTCAAATTGTGGATGGGAATCTGGAAATGCATGTCCAGAATGTCAAGTATGTAAAATCTTTAATTATGAACCATAAAAGTTTGTTAACCATGTAAATTAAATGTGAATGTGATTTTGGTAGGGCTTATTGTTTATTAGTATTCATGAAGGCCGATATGAATTTCCCGACCGTGAATGGGCAGATATTTCTTTTGAAGCTAAAGATTTAATCAGTAAATTACTTGTTAAAGAGGCTAGTGCTCGGCCAAGTGCTGCTGAAGTGTTGAATCATCCTTGGGTAAATAGACCTCAACAAGAAAAACCTAAAAAAGATCGTGAACTTAGCACACCTGGTGTTATTAGACGTAATAACAGTGCACGTGCTTTATCGTCATTTGCTGAGTCTGCTATGTCGGCCAACAGAGTTTTTCTGCAACACTTTAGTTTGTTTTCATCACCAGATAAATCTCATGAAGTTAAAAGACTCTCACCACCTTCGCATTCCATGATAGTTCAGCGTAGATCACTTGGAAAGCCACAATGTTCTAATGAAACTCCTACAACTCGGCCACCAGTTCCGTTGCCAATTATCGCATCTCCTAGCGGCTAGATTATTAATTGACCCAAACTATAAAACCTCCATTTTTTATATTTATTAAAATTGTTATCAAACAAAAGTTACAAAAATACTACCAATCAATAATATATCAATTTTGACAATTTTTTTTTTGTTTTTAACTACATAGTTCTAAATATTTTTTTTTAGACTCCAAAATTTTTGCAATAAATGTTATAAAAGAATAACTGTTAAGTTATATATATTAAATTATAAAATGTTAATAATTAATTTAATACAGACATATTTTTGTACTTTGAAAAAGCTCAGTCTTCAAAAATTGTAATAAAAATTTGTGATAATTCCAATGTTTTGGCAACATTATAATATGTTACATAATGGTGCCATTATTTAACTTGTAGGCTTTTTGGGTATGGTTAAGAATCAAGTTTTGTTAAAATGTATTTTTTTATTTATTAAAATTTTTTATAAACCCAACAAGGTACCTTCATGATGAGACATAGGTCTAATCATAGTAGCTTCAAACATTAATTGTAATTAAACCAAAACTATTGTCATAGTATATTAGGTCATTAGGTGCCATTTTTAATGTTATATATGGTATGGATAAAAAAAGGCTGTCTTGAATATAATTTAAGTTACAAACCTGTGTATTTTATATAAAATAATATGAAATGTTTTATAAATAAAAGTATTTATACAAGCAATGCACGTTACAACTATTGTTATTGAGAAATTACATTTTGTTTTTTTTAATATGTATTGAATAATAAATATTTTTGAAAAAAACTTGACTTAAATTAATCAATGATGTTAATTATTTGAAATACACCAATAGTGAAATTAGAATGTAATTATAATGAATGTATATTTCAGCCATTTCTATTGGGAGTAAATTCAATTTATACAAAACATTATGGTTTTTATAAACAAAACTTATATCAATTGTGTTGAAATCCAACAACCCGGTCTAATTAATTTTAATTATTAAATTTTTTTTTTTAAGAGAACCATTCTAACTGATTACATGAGAAGTGTTATCATACCCAATGTTAACATTTTAAAAGTATTGTGCCATTGAGCAGCTTATCTTATGACTAATTTGTTACCAATTGATATTCTTATTGTGAAGCGTTTTTTTTTTTATCAAACCCTTATTACTATTTATACATAAATTCTTACTACAATCACTATATACCAGTATATTGTATATTATAGACTAATAATTATATAGATTTCTTAAATTCCATCCAATAGAACTACGATTCACTTACATTAAATAACATTTAGCTATAACGAAAGATCTACATTGGAAAAATTTATCCTAAAAAAAAAAAAAAAACAATTAACTAAATATAAATCGAAACTAATCCCCGTCAGAAGTTTCATATTATGCATTAATAGTTCATTTACCTAATTAACTGTAGGTTTTTTCGTTATTAATTAGATTTTAGAGGATATATAAAAATAGCGTTGTACTTTTATCGAAATGAAGTTCGTATTAAGAAGGCTATGGATTCCAATTTATCAGATTACAGCAGACTATTAGAAAAAAATGGTATTGGTTTATAAATTTGGTTTCAATAAGTATTAATGCAGATCTGTTGTAAGTACTTTAACAAAATAGGAATTCGTACTCTGGATTTAAAATAAAAAATTTACACTTAAAAATTATTTGAATATCCGATAGACTTCAAAAATTGAAATTTAACGTAATTTAGAGCAATGAATAATAAAAATCAATCATTTTTAGAAGAGCGTAACTACAGAACAATGCATTGTACCGTTGCCCAATGGTGTGTGCCAAAAATTTAGTAGAACCTCCTGATCTCCTAGTATTTTATGTTTTAATGAAACCGCTTCTAACTTCATAATTCAATATATTGATGATAAAATAAACAGCTTCTGAATTCCTGGTACTTTTTGACAATTTCTTTCTGACAGT
>NW_026099574.1:1510457-1511707 GCF_025091365.1 Daktulosphaira vitifoliae
GTCAAAAGATCACAAATCGTATCTAGTCGAAGACATTACCCACAAAAATTGAAAAAAATTCCCTCGTTCCCCGTAAACGGGGGAAATCCCCCAAAAAATTACAAATTTAAAAATCGCTAATTTTCGAAATTTTTTCAATTTTTTTTACTAAAAACTGCCATAACTTTTTCAAAATTGAACATAAAAATAAAGTTTTTTTTTTATAGATGTTTGATGTTTTTAACTATCATTTTTGAACTTAAATTTTGAAAGTGTTCCGGAAAGTCTAACACTTTTATATATATCTTAAATTAAAGCTAATGTAATTTACTTAATTATGCAAAAAAAAAAAAACCCAGCACAAGGGGGTCGCGGCACAGTGGAGACGTGACATAGTTGGATCAAGTATAATGATATCTGATAGTGATTAAAATCACTATCAAAATAAAACGCTTCGATGCAAATCTTTAGATAGTGTTTAATTTTAAAAAATAGGTGGATTATTCCAAAAGCAACATGATCTGCTAGTTCGTTATTAATATCCTGATTCAGATAAAGTATATTGAATGAAAGAGGGATTATTAAAAAATATTATTTCTCATAAAAAAATTATGTTGATCCATACACTTTTCAATATGTTATAGCATTATAAAGTTAAAAANATACACTTTTCAATAAGTTATAGGCATTATAAAGTTAAAAATAAAAAAATAAAATCGAGAATTTTCACACAATAATAGCATTTGGTAGCCATTTTCACCCTGAAAACAAAATAAAGTACGAAATTTTTTTTTCCATGATAAAGTATATTATATTAGCTTTAATTTAAGATATATATAAAAGTGTCAGACTTTCCGGAACACTTTCAAAAGTTTAGTTGAAAAAATTAATTTTTTGTAAAAAAGTTGTCGTTTTAAATCCCCCCCCGTGGGCAGGTAAAAAGTCAGATTTATAAAAAAAATATACCAAATGATAGGTAATGACATCATGCATCTATAAAAAAAAAGAATTATATTGATATGTTTATTTTTAAAAAAGTTACGGCAGTTTTTAGTAAAAAAAATTTAAAAAATTTCGAAAATTAGCCATTTTTAAATTTTGTAATTTTTTTGGAGGTTTCCCCCATTTACGCGGAACGAGGGAATTTTTTTCAATTTTTAAAGGTAATGTCTTCAACTAGATACGATTTGTGATCTTTTGACGTATCATTGAAAGAAATCGGTTCGATGACAGCTGAGAAAAAGTGGTAACAGACACAAAAAAAAAAAAAA
>NW_026099574.1:1511768-1535418 GCF_025091365.1 Daktulosphaira vitifoliae
AAAAAAAAAAAACACATCTTAGTAAAACCAATACCTTCTCAGCTTCGCATCGAAGCAAAAATTCGGACTTTATTTTATTTTCACGGTGAAAATGGCTACTAAATGCTATTATTGTGTGAAAATTCTCGAATTTATTTTTTACATTTTTAACCTTATAATGCTATGACTAATTGAAAAGTGTATGAATCAATACAATTTTTTTATGAGAAATAATATTTTAATATTCCCTTTTTCATTCGACATACTTTATCTTAATTAGGGTATTATTAATAAACTAGCAGATCATGTAGCTTTCGGAATAATCCACCAATTTTTTAAAATTAAACACTATCTAAAGATTTGCATCGAAGCGTTTTTTTTTTATAGTGATTTTAATCACTGTCAGATATCATTATACTTGATCCATCTATGCCACATCACCACTGTGTCGCGACCTCCTTGTGCTGGGTTTTTTTTATTGTATACATATTAGAAAAAATTATTTGCTAAAATAAGTTTCATTCCCGTAAGCAATTTCTTGTGTGAGTGGCCATGGGTTCGATTCTTTGACCCATACAATGTTTTTAATAAAAAACGTATCTATAATATATACTACATAATTTTTTTACATTTATTCATAGACACTTAAACATATTGACATTGCCAAACTGAATTTTTTTTTTAATAAGAGTACTATACTTTTTTGTTTAATTTATCTATCATTTAGTTTTATGCTGCTTGTTCATCATTATGTTTTAAGGTTGTGGATAAAAAATCGATACAAGTTGGAATTGTTCTAATAACAATTGTTAAAAAGTGTTTTTTTTTCATTTAATAATATTGGATATATTATATTGTATTATTAGTAAAATTTTTAATATCTATACAATTTATTTCTAATCTTACATAGGCAGGTAACATCATTCAATAGCCAAAAATAAGTACATTAGTTTGAGCGTAAGAAAAAAATATTTTAGTCTTCGGAAATAGAACACCCTTAAGTTCAAAACACTATTTGCGACGATTATTTTCAAACTATATGAAAAACATATTTTAAATTAACACCCCATTAAGTTGATATGAAGACAGGGGATTGCTATTTCATCAATCTTATTTAATATAATAGTAGAGAAAATGATGAGAAAAAGGGAGATCATATTGAACCAAGAGAAGCAGTTAACTTTCAGCATTTTCTATAGGATTGCTGGCCTATGAATGGCGATATGGAAAAAGCAGCACTGATATTTGGACCCATAAATCCAACCTCAATCCCAACTACTTGGGGCCGGCCGGCCACTCTCATCTTAAACTTCCACTTGACACGATCATCCACGCTTGCAATGTATAATTCTAAAAATTAATTATTAGCTGATAAATCAAGAAATATATAAACAACTAAAAGAAATCAAACATTTTTTCCGACTATAGGATCTATGTTGTGAGTAATCTAGTGGTTTATAATAAACCGATTATACACATACAAACACAGACATTTATACATAATGTTCAGCAAGTAAAGAAATAGGTCAATTGTTACAAAACAATGAGAATAATAGAAATCCGTTTCCATATTTACTGAACACTTTATATATATATAAATGCATGAGCACGTTCATTTTTTGTAGTTAAATGACCAGATTTTATTAATTTTCAGAAATGTTTTTTGAGTAGAAGATATTGATTGCTATTGCGTAGAGTATCCTATCCTACTCTTCTCCTAAATTCATCCTTGTAAAAGCGTTATCTGGAATCTAGTTATAAAAAAGGTACTCTCTATCATTCATATGAGTATGAATCTTTACACAAATTTTACTTTATAAAAATTTAAAGCAGAAAATTGTTTCGATGCGCTTTATCATTCACTTATTTATTAAGTTCTACGTGGTATCTACATTAAGTGTATAATTTTTTAAAATAATAAACATTGACAATTTTTATGTATACATAAATCTTAAGCGAACCTTGATTACGATTTGAGTTTTGAAGGCGATTTCATAAGTATTATACGTTTCTATTCCTCTGGTAATTTCGCATAAATATGAGAAGGTTAATATTTCCTAAATCAAAATAAAAGTTTTTTAGTTATACAATTTTAGAAGACGTCATAAAATTTTTTATACTATTTGTTTAGCATCCCAAATTTTATAACAAAATAAATAATCACTATACAGAATACAATATATGGCTAATACTTGTATGCAAATGAAACAACTGATTTCAAATTTTTAATAAATAAATAAGAATTAAACCATTGCAGCACTAGTTTGTCTTCTTTTTTCAGTCCTTCGATTAAAATGGTGGAATGCCAAATAACTGGTTTTGATTAGTGTTACTAATCAAATTAACAGATTTAATAAAAGACACTATTCAGTGTGTGATTTGATATCTTGTCGTTTAAATCGATTTACTTGAAAGTTCATTAATTTATTTATTAATCATGATTAATAATTCACAAATTATTTTCAAATTAACAATTGTGATATTTTACTTGAGCTATACTAGTGGTAAATTATTCAAAAATGTTTTGATTGTTATATGAAATATTTTTAAATACTAATAACCAATTATTTAATTTTAGGTTGTGATAGCCACAAACAGATATACACAGAAATAGGTTGTAAACCGATTTATGATGAAAAATATACTGCAAATAAATGTCCCATTGCATATGATTGTGGTTAGTAACTTGTACAAAATAACTTAATAACCGTCAATATTTTTGAATACTAAAAATTCATACTAGTATAATTGTATAAGATTTTTTCATTATTTATCTAATTTTAGTAAAAATATTTTCAAATACTGTCTAAAAAAAATATCAATATCCAAATAATAATATGGTAATATTTAATATTTCGTCAATTATACTTAAACAAAAACCTATCTAAGTTTTTCTAGGTTTTCAAGATGATCAAAAAATACATTTGAATTATTAATGATTTGATACAAGAGGTGATTTAATTTTCATAACTATCAATAGAACTATGAATTTCACATAAAAATTTAAAAAAAAAATGTTCCAAAAAACTTCTTTTATCATTATTATTATTATTATCATTATTATTTAAAAATCTCATAAAGTATATTATTCATCTTATTTTGAGATACGTACTGTTACAGTATAAGTGATGAATTATTTATTTAAAGATATCCTCATTTGTATGTAATTAACACATCCACTATATAAATGTATACTCTACAAAATTGTGCTTTCAACAAATTATATTTGTGTAATTTTTAACTATTACTTGAAAACAATTATTCCATCTAATTAATTGTAGAGTCTGTTTTTTCAAGATCAATAAATAAGTGCTATTTTAACGGAAATGTATACGAACCTTCGGCGAAACTTTCTGAAAAGGATTCTGCGCTAAGTCCTTGTCTAGCATCATGTACTTGTAACAAAGTCGAGTACTATAAGTAATGTTATCCCCATTTTTCATTCTTAAAATTACAATACTTTTATTGTTTGTACGATATAGCCACTCAATTACACATTTTGTATGTGCCAACGTTGAATGTCCGTCATCCTTCAATATCATTGAGGATAACTGTTATTATCAATACGAAAAAGATTTGTGCTGCGAAGTAAACCAAATATGTCATGGCCGTAAGTGAAGTGTCCTTAAAATAATATAAAAACTAATACGATATATTGATAGTATCGTTTATAACTTCAGTGTTAACTGGATAACTAATTGTCAATTAAACTAATTTTATTCAACAAACCGTCAAAATAACACAAGTTTTTTCAAATGAAGACATTATCCTTAAAATTTAAAAACATTTCCTTTGTTTCTTGTGAATGGAAAGCCTCCAAAAATATTAACATTTTTGAAATCGTTAGTTTTCATAATTTATCAAACATTGTTTTACTTATAACTGTTATAACTTTTTGAAAAAATGAATGGATCAAAACGATGTTTTTATTACTTTAGATGTGTTCTTTTTTTAGCCATAATAAGTTCAGTATATATTCAATAGATCAAAGTTTAGATTTATTAAAACATCATAGTCCATCATCTCTACATGTAAATGCATATAGAAGTTGAAGGAAAAAATACGATTTTTTGTGTAATCATCTCATATTTAGACAATTATGAATTATTTTAGATTCGATGCAAAGCAGAGAAGGTTATAATTTTACTAAAATGTTTGTTTTGTGTCTGTTACCACTTATTCTCAGCTCTCACTGGACCGATTAAGATGAATAATACGTCAAAAGATCACAAATTGGTTTTAGTCGAATACATGACCCTCAAAAATTGAAAAAAATTCCCTCATTGTAACTATGTTTTTTAAATTTTTTGTATTAACCAAACACGATATAAATTTAAATAGACTAAAGAATTAATATTTGAATCCTATAAATAAATTAAAAAAAAATAATAATAATTAATAAATTTGTTTATATTTGTGTGTTTGTTAGCTTCGATGTGAAGCTGAGAAGGTATTGGTTTTATTATGATGTGTATTTTTTAGCTTCGATGCGAAGCTGAGAAGGTATTAATTTTACCATGATGTGTTTATTTTTTTTTTTTTTGTGTCTGTCACTACTTTTTCTCAGCTCTCACTGGACCGATTTCTTTTAACAATACGTCAAAAGATCACAAATTGTATCTAGTTGAAGACATTACCCTTAAAAATTTAAAAATTTTCCCTCGTTCCCCGCAAATGGGGGAAATATCCAAAAAAATTACAAATTTAAAAATCGACAAATTTTGTCATTTTTTTCACTTTTTTTTCTTAAAACTTCCATAACTTTTTCAAAAATCAACAAATCAACATAATTTTTTTTTAAACTAAAACCTTAGATATTTTCCTTTCATTTGATATAATTTTTTTGAAAATTTAACACTTAACCTGCTCATGGGGGGGGATTTAAAATTGCAACTTTTTTACAAAAACTAACTTTTTCAACTTAATTTTTGAAAATGTTCCGGAAATACTGCGTCCTTTAAACATATATCAAATTAAAGCTTATTTTATGTACTATAAAATGAAAAAAAAAAATTTGTCCCGACACTTTATCTTCTGCATGTAAACGGTTGCCGTAGTTAAAAAAACACTATTTTTGTGTTAAAATTTTCGATTTTCAATTTTTAATTTTCAACTTAAAAATGCTATAACTTTTCGAAAAATGCATGTATCAGCACAATTTTTTTTTTTCTAAATACATTATAAGTACATCTTCCATTTGACATACTTTTTATTAAAATTAGACAATTTCCCCTTATATAGGGGGGGTTCAAACTTTGAAACATTGTATAAAAAATAGAACTTTTTCAACTGAACTTTTGAAAATGTTCCGGAAATACTGCGTCCTTTAAACATATATCAAATTAAAGCTTTTTTTATGTACTATAAAATGAAAAAAAAAAATTTGTCCCGACACCTTATCTTCTATGTGCAAATGGCTGTCGAAATTATAAAAAAAATGTAATATTTGCGATAAAAATCACCTTTTATAACGATGTTTTTTGTACTTAAAACTGCCATAACTTTTTCAAATATTAACTAATCAAAATAATATTTCTTTATATTGAAACCTTAGGTAATTTTCTTTCATTTGATATCATTTTTTTTTGAAAATCTAACACTTATTCTGCTCACAGGGGGGATTTAAAATAGCAACTTTTTTACAAAAACTAACTTTTTCAACTTAATTTTTGAAAATGTTCCGGAAATACTGCGTCCTTTAAACATATATCAAATTAAAGCTTATTTTATGTACTACTAAATGAAAAAAAAAAATTTGTCCCGACGACCTATCTTCTATGCGCAAAAGGCTACCGTATTTAAAAATATGCTATTTTTTATTAAAATTCTAGGTTTTGTATTTTATTTTATTTTAAAATATTTTATTAGGGGAATAAACTGACTTTCATGAATATTATATAATTTCATTGACATAGAATAAAGTTCATAAGACATATGATATTATACTTATTAACATTTTTTACTTTTTTAAAGTCGAAAAAGTAATTTTTAAATTTGAGTTAGCTTAAATAGCCAATTTTATCATGCAACAAAAATCAACGAATAGTTGCCGAATGGGTAACACCTTGATCTTTAACGCCTAGGGTACGAGGTTCAAATCCGTTTGTGGCTTCTAAAATTTTGCATTTTTTTTTTGAGTTAGAATAGAATTTTCAAATCATTTGATATTTATCTCATTTAGATTCAATAATTTCAATAAATATAAAGGATCTTATCACTATAGTCTCCCCTCGTGAGAAGAAATTGATATTCATGTTAATATTATTTTACTATGTGGTTCTTTTTCTGGCTACGATTTATTTTGCCAACCCTCACTAGACCTACTTTTTTCAACGATACGTCAAATGATTCATTTAAGTTTATGATATTTAAGTTAATGATTAGTTTAAGTTATTACTCTTAAAAATCAAAAAAATATTCCTTATTCAAATAAAAAGTAGCTTAACTAGATTTGTCCATACAAACAATTAAAATCATTAATTTTTAATATTCTTAAATTATTTATTGTCGAATTAAATTTGATATGATAAAAGTATTCAACTACAAAAGTAAATAATTTTACTTTATAATTTATTAATTTTTTAACTCTATTTCTGTGTGCTACTACCAGTCTATAATATGCCAAATTTTTTAGTAATATTTTGCTATATAAATCATAAATTTAAAAAAAAAATGATTTTTAGTTTCACCTGAAGTTAACGATGGAGTTTTACAATTATAATTATATTTTTGATAATATGCTCAATTGAGTAAATCTTTTTAACTACTTTGGTTTGATTGGTTCATTTAATTAAAGTAAATTATTAAAATTAATTAAGTTCTGAATATTTCAATTGCAGAATTTTTTTAAACACCAAAAGTTATTAGGATATGATTACTATTCTTTCTATTTCAGTTATCTATTACGATAAAAATGTAAAAAAATCGAATTTTTCTGACAAATGTACTGTAATTAGTAATTATAAAATTTCCAGATTGCATATTAATCTTAAAAATTTCATTTTTTTCAATTTAATAATGTCAATTTCAAACTTGCAAGTTGAACTATAAGTTATGGTAACAAATTCATTTTTTAGCTTCGATGCGAAGCTGAGAAGGTATTTTTCATTAAAACTTTCACTTTAAAAGACAATAAAAAATAGGTTCAAAATGATTACCTTTAACATATTAAAAATCAAAATCAGTATTAATTTAATACAATTTTTTTTGTTCTTAATTATTTTTTTTTATATGTAAATACTTATTTTTTAATAATAAGTAATAATATTAAAACTTAGAAGTAATAGAAAAAGTTTAATTGCACATTTGAAAACATCACGAAAAGTTTATTTAGAAAAGTATATTTTTTTTCTGATGAAAGTTCCTTTTGTTTAGTGTATTTATTCATAAGTAACAAAATTTTTTTATTAAAAAGTATTGCATAAATTCCTTTAAATTTGTATACGCATTAAAAGTATATGAATATACAACTCCTTTTTATTTTTATAATATCTCCGTAAAAATTACAATATTATATTATTGAATACCACTTTCATACTCAATTTAATTACTGTAATTATTATGTATTCATATATTATAGTTATAAATCGGGGTAAAATTAAGGGAATAAGTGTTATTGTTGTTTTTGAAATAATCTACCAATTTCATTTTTTTCTATTTAATAATATTTATTTCAAACTTGCAAGTTGAGTTAAAAGTTATGGTAATAAATTCATTTTTTTTTTATTAAAACTTTCACTTTAAAGAACAAAAAGAAGTAGGTTCAAAATGATTACTTTTAACATATTAAAAATCAATAATAATTTGAAAATAATTAATTATAAAAATTATATAATATATAATTAAAATAATTACTAATCTGGATATAATTAAGGAAATAGGAGTTGATGTTGGGTTGGGTTGGTTACATTTTTAACTTTATAATGCTATAACTCATTGAAAAGTGTACGAATCAACACAATTTTTTTATGAGAAATAATATTTTTTAATAATCCCTTTTTCATTCGACATACTTTATCTTAATCAGGGTATTAATAAGAAACTAGCAGATAATGTAGCTTTTGTAATTATCCACCAATTTCTTAGAATTAAACACTATCTACTGATTTGCATCGAAGCGTTTCTTATGATAGTGATTTTAATCACTGTCAGATTAAATCTATACTGGACCCAACTATGCAACATCCCCACTATGCCGCGACCCCACTGTGCTGGGTTTTTTTTTTTGTGTCTGTTACCACTTTTTCTGAGCTCTCACCGAACCGATTTCTTTATAACTTTTTTTAAAAATGTATGGATCAATACAATTTTTAAATGAGAAATACTATTTCAATTTTCATTATACTCTTTCATTCGACATACTTTTTTTTAAATAGAATATTTTAAATTTTTTGAAAACATGTTACTGCATAAATATTTTCTAAAAAAATTATTTTTAGTTTCATCTGAATTTAACAATGGATTTTTACAATTATAATCAAATTTTATAATATGTTCAATTGAGTAGAATTTTTAACATCTTAACTTAACTTTTAACCTTCTTAACTTTCCACACCATCCTCTATTTTAACGTCTTTAATAATTCTTTTTCATTTTCTCTTTTCAATTACCACCACCGGAACCTCGATTTTCTTTCTATGTTATTTCAGTTTTTGTAATACTCTCTTCCACTACACCACAACTCCATTACTATCAGTCTATGTTGTGAAGTTACACTCTCGCTTAGTATAACTTTACAATCATTTACTTGTTGTACGCTTTCTATCTTCCACACAAGATAATCAATCTGTGATCTATTACCCCCACTTTTGTAATTATATAATATACTTCGAACTGCTTGTACTCTCTATGATTTTCTGTCCATCTCCGTTTCTCTACATGCAAATTTTTTTCATATCAATTAGATGATGAAGTTTTTTTAAAATTTTCTTATAATGATTACTTACAAGAATATTTTTAATTTTAATTAAATCTATATTGTATTTTGTGTAGCTAATGAGAAATCTAAAGCATATCAGTGTACTTATGATGGTAAGACGTATAATGAGGGACAACGCTTCTATGCTGATAATGATTGGATGGAATGTGTCTGTTCTCCAAAATTTGATGGTAAGTTTTTTATTCGTAGGTATAAAAAGTAAATTATATACAAATCTTGAAAGGTAACTTATGAAATCTTCTTTGATGTTGTCATTTAAATATTATATATTAAACCATTTATTTATTTTTATCTCAATATAAACATTCGTTTAGGTAAAATTGATAATCGTTTCTGTAGAAGAGTAAGATGTAATTACGAAATACTGTACATGGATAATATCAAAGCTAAAAATGCTCCTGTTTTCTTTGAAAATACAGATAGTTGTCCAATCGAATGGCTGAGCTGTAAGTTATTGTATTAAGAATATTGAACATTTTTTTCAATTAAAATATTTTGCAGCTTTATACGATACCGCTAAATTAGAAAATTGGAATACCAAAAATTCAAGTGGTTTAAAATGTAGTTATGGAGATACTGAGGTGGCATTAGGACAAAAAGTCACTTTTGACAGTCATTTAAACGACGATGCATACAAAACTACTTGTTCATGTCAAGTACCTCCCTTAGTTACTTGTATAAAAAGAAGAAAATAAGTCATCGCATTTGGCTAATATTAACTTATTAGATTATTAATATTATTTAAATATATTTTAAAATTTGTTAATACGACTACGTAAATTAAGATTTATTTACTTAATTTTTGTAATAACTTATGAGTTCTTATTCATATAAAACGAATACATGTTTATCTGTTCTTTTTGCATTGCTGCACCATTCAATCGATACTCTCCTCTCATTACCAATATTCATATCTCCATGAATCACCACATCCTGATTGCCAGGTATTCCTTGCATCACCTCATCCATCTCTCTCCAAAATAATTCCTTGTCTATTTCATCACATCCTACTTGTGGTGGACAGGTATTTATTACATTCAACAATTTTTCCTAATTCTATTACTTTATGGTGAAACGGCTACCGAATGCTATTTTTGTGTGAAAATTTTCGATTTTATAATTTACATTTTTTACTTTAAAGTGCTATAACTTTTTAAAAAATGTATGGATCAATACAATTTTTTCATGAGAAGTAGTATTTATATACATCTTTCATTGGATATACTTTTTTTTTAAATCAGACTATTTCCCTATATATGGGGGGGCTTCAAATATAAAAAATGCATATAGAAAGTAGAACTTTTTCAACTTAACTTTTGAAAATGTTCCGGAAGGTCTGACACTTTTATATATATCTTAAATTGAAGCTTATGTAATATACTTTAATTTGAAAAAAAAAAATTTGACCTCTGGACTTGTCTTCGTGGTGAAAGTTGACATCAAAGTTAATAAAAAATTACGATTTTTGTAAAATAATTTTTTTTTATATTTTTAACTTAATAATGCTCTAACTTTTTCAAAAATGAACATATCAATATAATTTTTTTTTATATAGATGTGTAATATCATAACCTATCGTTTGGTATATTTTTTTCATAAATTTAATCCTTAACCTGGCACAAGGGGGGATTTAAAATGACAACTTTTTCACAACAAATTTACTTTTTCAACATAACTTTTGAAAATGTTCCGGAAGGTCTGACACTTTTATATATATCTTAAATTAATGCTAATGTAATATACTTTAATATGAAAAAAAAAAAATTTGACCTCTGGACTTGTCTTCATGGCGAAAATGGCTACCGAATGCTTTTTTCGTGTGAAAATTCATGATTTTATTATTTATATTATATTTAACTTTATAATGCTATAACTTATTGAAAAGTTTATGGATCAACACAATTTTTTTATAAAAAATTATATTTTTTTATAATATCTTTTTCATTCGACATACTTTATCTTAATCAGGATATTTATAAGGAACTAGCAGATCATGTAGTTTTTGGAATAATACACCTATTTTTTAAAATTAAACACTATCTAAAGATTTGCATCGAAGCGTTTTATTTTGATAGTGATTTTAATCACTATCAGATATCATTATACTTGATCCAACTATGTCACGTCACCACTGTGCCGCGACCCCCTTGTGCTGGGTTTTTTTTCTTTATACTTCTCATGTTTAACAATTCGTAATTACAATCAAATTTTTTACAGAATTGGTCGTTTAATATACTTAAAATCATTGAAAATCGTAAATTGACTTTTTTAATTGTGTTAGTCAATTAAAATATTATCATTCAAGTTTGAATTGCATACACATTGTAACCAATTAGTATCTTCATAAAAACGTTGTCCAACTTGATAAACTCGTTTATCGTAAACACATTTATTTAGTAGCGTTTTCTTTAGCTATAATTATTCATAAAAACTTACTGTCGTAATTTTTTAATTTGACAAAAAGAGTTCTTATCATATTGTGAATATCATTTTTCTATGGTTAATTAAAATAGCAATGAATATTCTTTTATTGAACAAGAAAATTCAGCAACTGTTTTGCTAATGGTAATTATGATTTTATCTACATTAACCAAATATAATACAGCATATACTATACATAGTGTAGTGATAAAGAATTATCTTTTTAACTGTTTTACTTAAGGCTATGAACACAAAAATCGTTAAAAATTTTGCATAGGACACAAATATTCCATTTTAAACATAACTCTACATATACGTACTCTTAATTAATTTAAAGAACTACAATGATGAGGTCATTTTAATTATGAAATTTAAAGGGTTCAAACCCCATTTAAGAATTGTACCACCAGAAAAGCCAGATTATGTTATCCAACGGAAAAATTAAACATTTTTTTTTATTAATGTGATACACGAAAGAAAAATGATTTTTATATTATAAAATTCATATGTTCTATGCTACCTGTGGAACATACAACCAATGACCCTTAAGTATGATTCTGACCTTGATCATTTTAAATATCCAAAGAAAATACGCTATTATACTTTTTAAAACACAATCTCTACTCGTATAGATTAATAAATTTCAACCATCAATAAATATTATAAAAAAAACACTTTTCAGTTTCTGCCCGTATACAGAGTGATTTTGAACACGCTTATATTAGTTTCACATGTATGTTTGTTGTTTGTAGTTTGTAAGTTTGTAACTCCACGCGGCACGTGTTATTATGTCGCGTATCCCGTCGTGTATGACCTTGAGACTATACTGTCGTAACACATTCGCCCCACCCCGCTCACCTCTCGTAGACAACAATATTTTCCAACCCGTAGACGCGCGCGTGTCATCAGTTATATATATATATATATATAACAAATTTTTATTGTGATTGACACGGCCTCACGTCGTTTCATTATACACGATGCCCCACGACTCGTGCCACCTTTATCAGCCGTCACCGCGCGTTATACTCCGCGGTGCAAAGTCCAGCAAGTACCGCACGATGTCCCGCCCCTAATGATATCGTAGTCTTCTTCNGGGTGGTCGACGGACGACGCGGCCTCCCACATCCAGCATTTGCCGTCAGGGCCGAGAACGGACCGGGCTTCTGCGTTGCGGTGAGCCTGGACATCCTTTTTTTTTTTTTTTTCTCCGACCGGCGCAACTGTGGACCGCCCTGGAACTACCGTTAGGTATTACTTCAGGGCGGCCCACGCCGTCTTTAAAACTCACACCACCACGTTGTGAATCAGCCCGAAATTAATCAAGAGCTGATTCACAACGTGGCCCGTTGCACTGCGCTACAGTGTCGGCATGATCGGGCTCTACGGGGCTACGAAACGTCGGCACGAGCGCAGTGTCCCTAGCTCGGGGAATCGGGCGCGTCCTCAGGTTGCGGATAGAGGAACGGCCTGCAGATATGCAGGTTAGCCGCGAAATAAGCAGTCCATTAATTTGGACTGACGAATAAGCGGTCGCGGACAATGAGCTCCTCGTTCGCTCGTTAACCCTGTAGATATGCAGAGTAGCCGTGATATAAGCCACTTCTTAAAGTGGACGAATAAGCGGTAGCGATCGAGGGTAATTTCACAACGGGCGGGTGGGCCCGATAGCCTGGTAAGGCGACCACCTAGGTGAAGGTAACACCGAAAACAAATCTCCTGGCGGTAGGTAAAACGCAGGGAAGGACACCCGTAAAAACCAATCATGGAAGGAAACCAGTGTAAAAAAACCGTTACGGTTCCAGAAGGTTCGGATCCTTCAGGACCGGCTGGGAAGAGTGCTGTTGTAGGCTTGACCCGGTCGTCATCTAGCGACTACATCGAAACCGTGGGACTGGTGAGGCAGTGTACAGGGGGCGTTCGCGCCCAGGTAACTGTCGGAGGGTGTGCTAAGCAGGCACCCTCCAGTGACCTTCGGGTCACTGAGGTAAATGCTGGTGGTTTTACTATCACCGAGGAGATAGTGGACGATTGGGAAGGCGTGTGTGATCGCTTCCGCGACGATATGCCGCTGGCCCAATCGGAGTTTACTCGATGGGTTGACTGGCTCCATTGAATGGATGCTGTGGAGTTGACAACGGATTGTTTTCCGTGTGGCCAGTTCCGGACGGCTGAGGCGTTCCGGAGTTCAGTGTCCACTGTATTAGGGATGATGCAGAGGGACCTGGACGACGGGCGTCCGTTTGCTCCGGAAAGGGTCAATGAGTATGACCGTCTGGAGGGTATCGATGATCCCAGCCAGAGGGCTGAACTCATTGACGAGTGCATCTCCAGCCGCCGAGGGGAAGCCGCAGAGGAACGCCTCATAGACGTGGCTCGGCTCGTCTCTTCGGAGCTATTATTCCGCTGCAGTGATAGCCGGGTGCTAAGAAGCATGGGGCGTGGGCTTCGACAAGCCGTGGACTTCATGGACTACACGGAACGCCTTGATAGTGAGGCGCACAAGAATCAGAAATCGTCGTCTCCCGATGCTGCTGCGTTAGAAGACGAGGACGAGGCGATGAGGACGGGCGACCGACCAGGTGGTGGAAAGGCGGAGCCATCCCTTGGAGAAGGCACATCGACCCACCACCGGACAAACTCTCCGGTGCTAAGCCCATTGCCGGAGAATTCTCCCCCATTGCGTTATCCTGGTAAAAGGAGGGCGCCTCTGGGGGAAGAATACGAAAGTGACGACGAGGCCACGTTCGACGTCGTCCTCAACCATGTTGTTGCCCTGGCAAGACGGCGGAAGTTGAGGGGAGACTGATGAATGAGGTCCCAGGTACCCACCTGGAGTATCTCATCCAGCAGATATCCCTCGCATGCCAGGCCCTCACTGAGCTGAGGAGCTCTGTGCAGCCTTGTCGGAAGAGGTGGCATGACCCGGCGGATGAGGCGACTGCCACGTCGGCCATGGTCGAAAGGGTAGGCGAGCAAGTGTCAGTGCTGCAAGGAGTTATCGACAAACGCCGAGGAATGGGCGTGCACAAAGAAGTGCAAACGGCCACGAAGCGACTAGAGGAGATCCTGTATGAGGAAAAATGCAGGAGAGCGTCTCTGCGGCCCAGGATCCCTCAGGTAGCCCCATCGGAGATGGGGGATGATCCACGGGCGCCGGAAGGAGCGATTCCGAAAACGATTACGGAAAAGGCTACGCAAACCGACCACACGGTTAGCGTCGACGACCCGGACATGGAGCCCGTCAGCGTGCCAGCCACACCGTGTGTGGGTGCGCCACACATCGTTCCGCCAGCCACCGCTGAGGTGGTCAAACGGGTTAGAAAAAGGCGCAGGAAGAAGAGGTCGAAGAGCCGCAATGAGGAAGGGAAACCTGTTACGTTAGACTCAGCGTCTCTGCCGCGTCCTCCTCCCCAGACTGCGACAGCACCTGTGGCACCGCCGCCGGCTGCTTGGTCTGAGGTGGTTAGGCGGCGGAAGACGCCTAATGCGGTTGCGGACCCCCATCCGAACCCTGGGCTTCCTGCTGTTACGCGGCCCGTAATTAAGGCGAAGGCACCGAAAACGGAGGGCATTATTATTGGTCCTCTTAAAGAAGGCCAACATTATTCGGCCATCATAAAAAGGGTCATGGCGAATATTGACCTTCAGGCACTAGGCGTCGTGGTCTCTGGTACCCGCAGGACCAAGTCGGGAGCAGTGCTCCTGGAGGTTCGGGGTACAGGGGCCCAGGCTGACCTGCTAGCCGCCAAGGTCAGAGAGACCCTGGACGGCATGGACATCCGCGTGCATCGCCCAACGATGTCCGTGGCGTTCATGCTGTTAGACGTGGAGGAGTGGATAGTGGAAGAGGACGTCATAGGAGCGTTGACCACTATCCTCTCCAAAGATGGAGTGACGACACCCGTCGGATCGGTGTCAGTCCGACTACACGGGAGCGGCAAGGGCCGCTCGCGTGGTGCGAGGTTCCCATCAGGGCCTCGCAACCGTTGGTCGGACTGACACGACTCAGGGTGGGTTGGAGCACGTGCCGGATCCGGGTCCGCGCTGCTACAGGTGCCTCGAAAGGGGTCACGTGCAAACGGCCTGTAGCGGTCCGGACCGGACCGGCGCGTGCTTCGCGTGCAAAGGGGAGGGCCATCGGTCAAGGGACTGTCCCAAGAAGGTGGGAGGGCCGGAGAAGACTTCATAAAGTATCTTCTGTCCTCCTCACTCTATTTTGTGTGATATGTGTTTTGTGAATTATTATTTAAGCCAACCTTCGCGAAGTCCTGCCCCCACCTCCACGTGGTGTAACCCGGGCAACGGATCCCGCCTTTTGGGATCCGGCTAACGGGGGAGGCCACACCACGTTGTGAATCAGCTCTTGATTAACTTCGGACTGATTCACAACGTGGTGGTGTGAATTTTAGACGGCGTGGGCCGCCCTGAAGCAATACCTCGCGATAGTTCCAGGGCGGTCCACATCATGCCGGATGTGAAAAAAAAAAAAAAAAATTGATTCACAACATGGTGTGGCCTCCCCCTTTCAATGCGAGGGGGACAAAAATAACTCACAACACATGACATTAAACACAGAATACCTAAGGCGCCGCCTAAACCAGCGCCTTAGGTCCTCCTGTACCGGGCACTTAGGGTTCTCCGACGTAGGTGCAGTTGATCTCCCCCCAGGCGTGCTATTGAGGTGAAGATCAGCCAAGGCCCTTATGGTTTCGATAAGGGCCGTGGCCATCTTCACCACTCGCCTGTGTCTGGGCTATAGACCTCCAGCACGGCGGAGAGCTGGCCCGCCTGCTCCCTGGCGAGGTCTAGCCCAGCCGTCAACACCTCGTCGGTCCGGCCAATCACCCTCTTTGGTGTCCCGTCAGCGTTGAAGAGATCAACTGCAGTCAGGGGCACCAACTTAGGCTTTTTGGCCAAGACCGGCAGAGGAGTCGCCGGCATTGGCACAATCGCGCCGGGCGAGGTATCCTCCAATATGATGGTGGGTGGGCTGATCTTTGGGGAGATCTCCTTGCGTTTGGGACGCAAGGAATCTTCCTCCCCCAGCCGACTCCACCTCACTGACCCCCCCAATGGTTGGACCCGAAGGTCCTACCCTCGGCGAACCGCCCCTAGACGCGTTCCGCAATCTCTCCAATATGGAGGGTTTTAGAGACGCATCCAAAGAGGTGGCCGTCGTCAAGTCCATACAATCCGTGCAATCCGTTGCCAATATCCTCCCGGCTATTTCACCGGTAGGAGTGGCTTGGTTACCACCACTCCCTGCAGTCAAAGTACCAACCCCGTGGTTGGCTGCAGGAGCCTGCCTCAACACTCCTGCATTTAAAGCATATTCGTTTGATGACGACACCTTTTTTTTTTTTTTCCTCCATTTCGACTTGATGTGGACCGCCCCGGAACTGCCGCGAGGCATTGCTTCGAGGCGACCCACGTCGCCTTCATCTTCTTACCACCGCGCTGAGATACGGCCCAAGTTTACACCAGAGCCGAATCCCAGCACGGCGTGGCCTCCCCCGTTAGCCGGACCCTACTAGAGGGTCCGTTGCCCGGGTTGGACCACGTGGAGGTGGGGGTAGGCCGTCTTTCTTCTTCTTCTCAGTCAGATTTGACACCTGACCTTCTTCTTTTTTTGCGTTATTTGGGCAGTCTTTGGAAAGGTGCCCCTCCTTCTTGCACCTGAAGCAAGCCGTTGACCGGTCCGGCCCCTTACATACATGGGCAATATGCCCACGTTCTAGACACCTGTAGCACTGAGGACCTTTATCAAGTATCCTCAGCCTACAGGTAGTCCACCCAACCCGGACTCGGCCCATGGCTGCCAGGCGATGAGCCATCTTGAGGGGCACCTCGCACCTCGCATACCGCCCTTTACCGCCGACGTTCGTGCGGACCGTGATAGGTCCTGCATTCGGCGGCAATTCTCCATTCGGACAATTCAGGGCGACGCTCAGTGCTTTGTGCACGTCCTGCTCATCCTGCCACTCCTCCATGTCAAGGAGGAGGACGGTACAGGTCATTGAGGGACGGTGCACTCGCACGTCCATCTCCTGCAAGGCTGCCCTCAATCTGGTCGCCAGAAGGTCAGCTTGCTCAGCTGACCCTCGGACCTCCAAGAGAACAGCCCCCGTCTTAGTTCTCCGGGTCCCGGACACATGGATGCCCAAGGCCTGGAGATCAACCGCAGCCATGGCTGCGCCCATCACCGTGGCGTACTTCTGACCTTCCCTTAAAGGGCCGATCACCACGGCCTCTGTTCGCGGCACTTTCGACCGCAGTTTCGCTGCCTTTTGGTTGCTCGCCGTGGGTGGGGGTTTGGGCTTGGCTGCCGCATCCTCCCTCCTCTTCACCACAGCCTTCCTTCCTACTACTTGGGTCCATAGCGGTTCATCCCCTTCTACAGACCCTTCGTAGTTTGGCTGATTCGCCTCCATCCCATCAGTCTGCCTTTGGGTAGGCAAGATGACTGTGTAGCGAGGTTGCGTGTTCATATCACGTCGAGGTCACCAATGTAGCGAGGTGTAATATATAGAAGTAATAAACACTATTAAGATTTAATAACAACTATACTATATTACAACGAACTAACAAATAACAGCGAGAAACGAACTGTATTACAACGAACTAATAAATAACAGCGAGAGACGAAGCGCGTTAAGACAGAATGCGTAAGTGATTGACTGATCGACTGACTGACTGGAGCGACGATCTTGCCCTTAAATAGTCATAGGAATCTTCTAGAGGCGGCGTCGGAACTCTCTAGACATTCGACCGCCACACGCTTATGTAGAGCGACGAATCTTCTAGATTCTAGGCGGCCGGACATTCTAGAATATTCGACGGCCACAANCGCCTCCATCCCATCAGTCTGCCTTTGGGTAGGCAAGATGACTGGATCGGAGGCAGGGCATGGGACAGTAGGCCGCTTCTTCTTCCTCTTCCTTTTTCCCTTTACCGCCTCGTCGGCTTCCTTCGGCGTAGGGGCCGGCGGGTCCACGACGACGGCGGTTTGCGTCCCGACTTCCTTAGTCAAAACCACAGGCGCAATTTCCGGCGCCCGAGGTTTGTCTCCTGCCTCTGCTTCAAGGGGGTTCCTGGACGTCGGAGACGCTCTTCCGCGTTTCTCCCTCTCCAGGATATCCTCCAAGCACTTTGTCGCGGTTTGCATATCCCTGTGCACACCCATACCACGTCGTTTGTCAATGACCCCTCGTAGCACGGCCACTTGCGCGCCTATGCTTTCGATTATAGACGACGACGTGGTAGTCGCCTCCTCCAACGGGTCGTGCCTCCTCTTGCGGGATGGCCGCACCGAACCCCTCAGTTCGCTGAGGGCCTGGCACGAAAGGGAGATCTGCTGAACGAGGTACTCCAGGTGGGTACCCGGGACCTCGTTCATCAGGCTCCCCTCGACTTCCGCCGTTCTAGCGAGAGCCACAACGTGATTGAGGCCGACGACGAACGTGGCCTCATCATCATTGTCACCTTCCTCGTCCAATGGCGCTCTCCTCTTCCCAGGATGCCGTAACGGGGGAGTACTCTCCGGCAACGGACTCAGGGCTGGCGAGACCTCTCTATGGTGAGTGGATGAACCTTCCCCCAGGGAGGGTTCTGCACTTCCACGGCGGTCGCCCGTCCGCATCACCTCGTCGTCATCTTCCACGGCCATAACAACCGGAGACGACGACACTTCCTGCTTCGCCGAATCCGTGTATACCATGTACTCTACTGCCTGATGAAGTCCACGCCCCATGCACATCATTATCCCACTGTCACTGTAGCGGGATACGAGCTCCGATGCAACTAGGCGGGCAACGCCCATGAGCCGTTCAGCCGCGGCTTCTCCTCGCGGCTGGCTATGAATTTATCGATGAGCTCCGCCCTCTGCTCGGGCTCATCGATACCTTCTAGAGGGTCATACTCCTTGACCCTTTCTGGAGCGAATGGACGGCCATCGTCCAGATCCTTCTTCATTAGCCTCAGCACCGTAGACACTGAACTCCGGAAGGCTTCAGCCGTCCGGAATTGGCCACACGGGAACGAGTCCAACGACAATTCTCCAGTCTCCATGCTTTGGAGCCAGCCGTTCCATCTAGTGAATTCCGACTGAGTTAGCGGCATGTCGTCACGAAAACGCTCACGCACGCCTTCCCAGTCGTCCACCATCTCCTCGATGGTAGCTAAGCCACCAGCAGTTACCTCAGTGACCCGAAGGTCACTGGAGGGTGCCTGCTTGGCACACCCTCCGACAGTTACTTGGGCGCGAACGCCCCCTGGACCCTGCCTCACCAGTCCCACGGTTCTGGTACAGTCGCTGGATGACGACCGGGTTAGGCCTGTAGCGACACCTTTCCCAGCCGGCCCTGGAGACTCCGATTCTCCTGGCGCGGTAACCGTTATATTTGAATGGTTTGCTTCCATGATTGGTTTTACGGGTGTCCTTCCCTGCGTTTTACCTGCCGCCAGGGGATTTGTTTTCGGTGTTACCTTCACCTATGTGGTCGCCTTAGCAGGCTATCGGGCCCACCTGCCCGTTTTCCTCGAACGCTACCGCTTATTCGTCCACTCTAGGAGTGGCTTATATCACGGCTACCCTGTATATACAGGATTAACAAGCGTTTGGGCGGCTCGCTGTCCATGACCGCTTATTCGTCAGTCCAAATTAATGGACTGCTTATTTCACGGCTAACCTGCATATCTGCAGGCCGTTCCTCTATCCGCAACCTGAGGACGCGCCCGATTCCCCGAGCTAGGGAAACTGCGCTCGTGCCGACGTTTCGTAGCCCCATAGAGCCCGATCACGCCGACACTGTAACGCAGCGAAACGGGTTGATGACGACACCTGGTGGGTACACCCCCCACCAACCGCCGGCACTGGGGCATCCGATTCCCCTGATGCAGTAACCTTTACTCCGTCCGATGCCATTTCATAAAATAAAATATGATTTGAGGGGGCTGCCCTCATAGCCAGTCCCTCCGGCCAGTGAGCGGCTAACTTCACTAGTTGCGTTGCCGTTTAACTCCGTTCACACCCAAACGCTTATTCGTCCATAAAGGCTTATTTCACGGCTACCCTGTATATACAGGATTAACAAGCGTTTGGGCGGCTCGCTGTCCACGACCGCTTATTCGTCAGTCCAAATTAATGGACTGCTTATTTCGCGGCTAACCTGCATATCTGCAGGCCGTTCCTCTATCCGCAACCTGAGGACGCGCCCGATTCCCCGAGCTAGGGAAACTGCGCTCGTGCCGACGTTTCGTAGCCCCGTAGAGCCCGATCACACCGACACCGTAGCGCAGGGAAATGAGACACCGTCGTCATCTACGTTGCTAATATTTTGACGCCCGAGGATGACGCCGGACATCATGTCGTCGACGCCAGCGAAATTGCCGCGATATTATGCGATGATCTTATATTCCCACCCAACCGCCACCGCTAATATTAATATATTAATATTCATTTATATATTCCTACAGCCGACGCCGCTGCTGCCGTNGTGGTAGCCGTTTCTTAGACTCCCTCTCCGGAATCGAACCCTGATTTCCCGTTACCCCTTACAACCATGATATTGATATTAATTATTATCATAACATGAAACTAAAAAGTGAAAAATAAAAATAGTTTTAAAAAACTAAAAAACACGCTTTTAAAGCACATCGAACTAAAAAGTTAAAAATAATTTTTAAAATTAACTTAAAACAATAATGAACGAAAAATACTAGTATTATTGTGAAAAAAAGCGTGGGTGCTTTATGCCATATTTTTTGTATATTGAGCGCCTGACGCTTTTTTTCACAATAATACTAGTATTTTTCGTTCATTATTGTTTTAAGTTAATTTTAAAAATTATTTTTAACTTTTTAGTTCGATGTGCTTTAAAAGCGTGTTTTTTAGTTTTTTAAAACTATATTTATTTATAACACGCTTATATTAGTTTCACATGTATGTTGTTTGTTTGTTTGTAACTATCCACGCGCCACGTGTTATTCTCGCGTATCCCGTCGTCTATGGCCTTGAGACAAGACTGTCGTAACAGATCACCCCACCTCGCTCACCAATCGCCAACAACAATTTTTCCTGTATAATTATATTTTTTGTTTTCGTACCCATATACGCAAGCGTGTCATCATATGTTATATATATATATATAAACAAATTTTTATTGTTTATTATTAGATATAAACATTTAAATATTCAATTTTTTTTAGTTAATATACATGTAAAAATAATTTTTAAAATAAGCTTAAAACAATAATGAACGAAAAATACTAGTATTATTGTGAAAAAAAGCGTGGGTGCTTTATGCCATATTTTTTGTATATTGAGCGCCTGACGCTTTTTTTCACAATAATACTAGTATTTTTCGTTCATTATTGTTTTAAGTTAATTTTAAAAATTATTTTTAACTTTTTAGTTCGATGTGCTTTAAAAGCGTGTTTTTTAGTTTTTTAAAACTATATTTTTAACACTAGCCACTCTATAATTTATCTTAAAATAATAATTTTTTTTTGACTTTTGTCAGTTACAATATGTATCTCTATTTATCTGTTATAAAATATATTTTATGTTCATCCCTTATGTATTATGAAGGTGTCAACTTATTTTTTTAATGGCATCATACATATTTAATTAGCTTATTAAAATTATATGGTTTAATTAAGGAAATTATTGGTCGATACAAGAGCTTTGGAAGATACTTACAATTTTGCACCTAGTTGGGAGGACGAGAGCGACCGAGCAATGACAAATGGTAAAAATAGCAATATTCTCGTTACACCTCTAGTATATAATTTAAAATACTAATAACATCCAAAGTGCTGATCCAAAAGTGGTTATCAACTAGTAATTTTCTTTAATAGATCATTTTCTAATATAAAATCAAGATTAATATGGTTGATGTCATTAAAAAATAAATTGACACCTCTATAATACATAAGGGATAAACATAAAATATATTTTATAACAGATAATAATAATGAAAATACACATGTAAATGATAAAAGCCAAGAAAAAATTATTATTTCAAGAGAAATTTAGAGGTTTGTGTAAAAAGAATCATTCTGTATATCTCCATTTAAATTTTATCGAAATTACAAAACTAGAGTGATTTTATGAAATTTAATGTAATGTAGCATATATGTAATACTGTCTTATACAAATTGTAACAATCTTACCATCTTCAGAGGTCAAATTTTTTTCTCCATAAAAAAGTACATTACATTAGCTTTAATTTAAGATATATATAAAAGTGTCAGACCTTCCGGAACACTTTCAAAAGTTAAGTTGAAAAAGTTAATTTTTTGTGAAAAAGTTATCATTTTTAATCCCCCCCCTGTGAGCAGGTAAAGGGTTAAATTTATGAAAATAATATACCAAATGATAGGTAAAGATATCAAGCATCTATAAAAAAAAATTATATTGATTTGTTCATTTTTATAAAGGTTATGGCAGTTTATAGTAAAAAAAATTTAAATATTTTCGAAAATTAGCGATTTTTAAATTTGTAATTTTTTTGGAGGTTTCCCCCATTTACGGGGAACAAGGGATTTTTTTTTCAAATTTTGAGGGTAATGTCTTCGACTAGATACAATTTGTGATCTTTTGACGTATCGTTGAAAGAATTCCGTTCGGTGAGAGCTGAAAAAAATTGATAAGACACAAAAAAAAAAACATATCATAGTAAACACAATACTTTCTTAGCTTCGAATTGAAGCTAAAAAATAATATTATTATTTTTACTTTTCGATTTATTAGTAGTTCGTGATAAATAAATTTTATTTAGCGTTTGGTTATGCGTATGGTAGGCCCTAGCTTTCTTGTCCGATGGCTTTGAAAAGGGCTGTTTTTGGGTCAAATCTTTCTATTTGATTTTTTTCAGTTTGACGAACGTACAATTCGTAGATTTTTCAATTGATTTAATACTTGTCATTTGATTTTGTAAATACACATATTAAAGTAATTTTTTTGAAATACATATGTAACTTATAAAATCCAAAAATATAATTTCCAAAAAATTATTATTTTAAGAGAAATTGAATGGCCAGCGGTAAAAGATTTACCTTGTATAAACGTTATAATAATTGTAAAATTGTTTGATCCAAATACCAATTAATATTAACTTGACAAATACATGGATTTTTTGTGTATCGAAAATATAAAATTTGGCTTTACTAAATTTACTGATTCGGGTCATCACTAGTTTAATATTTTAGCTTCGATGCGAATCTGAGAAGGTATTAATTTTACTATGATGTGTTTTAGCTTCGATGCGAAGCTGAGAAGGTATTAATTTTACCATGATGTGTTTATTT
>NW_026099574.1:1535518-1536734 GCF_025091365.1 Daktulosphaira vitifoliae
GATTTTAATCACTGTCAGATATCATCTATACTTGTCCTATCTATGCCTCGTCTACACTGTGCCTCGACCCCACTGTGCTACAGTTTTTATTATTATTTTCAGTAAAAATAATAAAAAAAAAGTGATACTTTAATAAAATTGTTCCTCT
The DNA here is from genome assembly GCF_025091365.1 of Daktulosphaira vitifoliae. Taxonomy (NCBI): domain Eukaryota; kingdom Metazoa; phylum Arthropoda; class Insecta; order Hemiptera; family Phylloxeridae; genus Daktulosphaira; species Daktulosphaira vitifoliae. The sequence continues at coordinate 1,535,667 of NW_026099574.1, forward strand.
TTTCTCTTTACGAACCGTGTTTCAATCATCTTGATTAATTTTTACGCTGTTTATCAACAATTAATTGTATTTCAATATCACCCACTCATATATTATTATACGATCTATTTTTTCTTATCAATAAATCATAAAAAATAAATATAAGGAAAGGTACCAAATATAATAAAAATTGATCACTTGTGGCTAATTAATTAAGCAAAATTAAAACTATATTAAAAATATTATTAATTTAAAAAATATTAAACTCAAAGCCACAAAAAAAATTAATGAAAAGTCGCGGATACGTATTTTGGAAACAATGTTACCATTATCAACGCTAAACACATACTGATACCCTTTTTTTTTTTTTCCACGACCGGCCTACATGTGGACCGCCCCGGAACTAACGTTAGGTATTACCTCAGGGCGGCCCACGCCGTCTCTAAAACTCACACCATCACGTTGTGAATCAGCTTGAAATTAATCAAGAGCTGATTCACAACGTGGTGTGGCCTCCCCCGTTAGCCGGATCTCAAAAGTCGGGATCCGTTGCCCGGGTTGCACCACGTGGAGGTGGGGGCAGGACTTTGCGAAGGGGGCATAATATAACTCACAAACACATAAAGAACATAAACACGAATACCTAAGGCGCCGGCCTAAACCAGCGCCTTANACACTAGTACCTAAGGCGCCGGCCTAAACCAGCGCCTTAGGTCCTCCTGTACCGGGCGGCGCGGCTGCCTCTGTCTCAGGCGTTCAGCTTCCTCCTTCTTTTTCAAGAACGCCTGGACGAGCCTCCACGCCTCCCGGCTTCCCAACATCAGGTCCACCATGGACCCGACTCGAAATGTGGACCCTAGTCGAAACTCCAAAGAGTCCCGTTCCCGGGCCCACGCCTCGCACCGGAAGAGGGTGTGCAAAGCGCTATCAGCCTCTCCCGGGCGATCCGAACAGTGGTCGCACGTCGGCGCGGCTGCTTTACGAATACGGTGTAAGTACTCGTTAAAGCAGCCATGGCCGGACATCACTTGGGTGAGACGATAAGTCATCTCACCGTGAGTCCGGTCCACCCACCTGTCCAGCCTATCG
>NW_026099574.1:1536821-1611900 GCF_025091365.1 Daktulosphaira vitifoliae
TAAGTAAAATTAAAACTATATTAAAAATATTATTAATTTAAAAAAACTAAAAAATATTAAAAATATTAAACTCAAAAGCCACAAAAAAATTAATGAAAAGTCGCGGATACGTATTTCGGAAACAATGTTACCATTATCAACGCTAAACACATACTGACACCCCGACTAGAAAAAACTCCCTTATATACCCCTAGTGACCTTATCACCTAGTGACGTTATCACTAAGTAATATTATCACATTTTGCCAGTTTACACAAGTTTAATAATGAATTTTTCAGTGGGCCAAGATCCCAATTAATTAAATTGTTTTTATTTTTAAACATTTCTATTGCTTCTCTGATATTAAGTTCTTTGTAATTATTTACGTTTTTAATTAGTTTTATGGTTTTAATAGAGTGATTATGTGTCAATAAATGTTCGGCCACTGGAGATTTCTCAATTTCTTGATTTTTAATATTTCTTAAGTGCTCTTTAAACCTGACCCCTATATTTCTTTTTGTTTGTCCTACGTAACATTTATTACAACTTTCACATTGTATTTTATAAATGCCTGATTTCTCCCCTTTATCTACCTTATCTTTAGGGTTACCTAATAAATCTCTTAAATTATTACTCTTAGATGTTACCAAAGTAATACCAAAATTCTTAAATATTTTAGTTAATCCATTTGAGATGCCCGGATAAAATAAAATTGGTGATCTAATTACTTTTTGTTCCCCCTCGCTGGAGAGTGTACTAGCTGCCCTCCTTTCTTTTTTCCACTTTTGTTTTCGGACTAATTTCAAAATTATGTTTTCGTTATACCCATTAAATTTAGCTATTTCTTTTATAACCACCAATTCTTTATCATAATCTATTTTATTCATCGGAATATTAATTAATCTGTAAACCATACTATTAAAAGCTGACAATTTGTGTTGCCAGGTGTGGTTCGATGTGTTCGGAATGTATCTGAACGTGTGTGTGTTTTTCCTATAAATTTCAAAATTTAGTTCCCCCTCTGTTCTTTTAACTAATAAATCCAAAAAAGTCAATTTTCCCTCTACTTCTTGTTCATATGTAAATTTAATCGATGGGTAAAAAGAATTTAAATGTTGTATGAAAACCCCCATATTAAAATCTTTATTTATAACTGCAAAAATATCATCTACATACCTAACCCAAATTTTTGGAAAATCACCATAAGTGTATTTTAAATTTGTTTCAAACCTACTCATGAAAAGTTCTGCTAAAAATGGTGATAGCGGATTTCCCATTGCTGTGCCCTCAGTTTGCTCATAAAATTTATTTTGAAACTGAAAAACATTTTGACTCATACATAACTTTGTTAAATTAATAAGCTCATTTATTTTATCCTGTTCAATGTTTTGGTCCTTTAGCCAGTCTTTAAGAAAATCAATTGTTATATTTATTGGAATATTCGGAAATAAGGCAACTACGTCAAAAGAAATTAACCTGTCATTATTTTGAATGGTATAACCAGATAATTGTTTAACTAAGTCAATATTATTTTTAACTGAAAAGCTATCGAATTTTTTGAAAGATGAAAATACCCTTACTAGGTGTTTAGCCAAATTGTAAGTCGGAGCATTAATATTGGACACAATAGGTCTCATAGTACTTCCTGGCTTATGTATTTTTGGCAAAGCATATAGTTTAGGTATTTGAGGGTTTGAAATTTTAATGTAAAATACAAAATCGAGAATTTTCACATAATAATAGCATTTGGTAACCATTTTTACCGTGAAGATAAAATAAAGTCCGAAATTTTTTTTTGCATAATAAAGAATATTACATTAGCTTTAATTTAAGATATATATAAAAGTGTCAGACCTTCCGGAACATTTTCAAAAGTTAAGTTGAAAAAGTTAATTTTTTTTGAAAAAGTTGTCATTTTAAATCCCCCCTTGTGGGCAGGTTAAGGGTTAAATTTATGAAAAAAATATACCAAACGAAAGGTTATGATATTACACATCTATATAAAAAAGAATTATATTGATATGTTCATTTTTGAAAAAGTTATGGCACTTTTAAGTAAAAAAAATTGAAAAAATTTCGAAAATTAGCGATTTTTATATTTGTAATTTTTTTGGAGGTTTCCCCCATTTACGGGGAACGAGGGCATTTTTTTCAATTTTTGAAGGTAATGTCTTCGACTAGATACAATTTGTGATCTTTTGACGTATCATTGAAAGAAATTGGTTCGGTGAGAGCTGAGAAAAAGTGGTAACAGACAAAAAAAAAAAAAAATAAAAAATAAAAAAAAAAATAAACACATCTTAGTAAAACCAATACCTTCTCAGCTTCGCATCGAAGCTAAAATACCTAAACACAAACAAATAATTGGATTAAATTTAGATTTTGCAAATTTGAAAATATTCTAACAAACGTATTACTTACAATCAAAACTTATATCTAACAATCACCTCTTTTTAATTTTTTACATTTGAAGTTATTTTAAAACTAACATCATAGAGATAAATTGATCTAGTAAATAAAAACATAACTTAGTTTTAAATTAAACAGAATACATAATACTATCACAGATTCTAGGACAATACAATGTTTTATCATTGTTATGATAAAGTGATGCTTCGTAGGTTAAAGTTTATTTTAGAATAAAGTATAAATAATAGTAATTAGCGTGGACAAAATGTATATAATTTTATTTACATAATTTTATTTTTCAATTTGCTACCAAAAATTTAAAAATTATTAACCAAAGGCCTTACTTTGAAGCGAAATTCAATCCAATCCAATGTTGATCGTGCTTCGTATGCATTACAAATACAAATATATAAATTATAATTGATCAATTAAAACTTATAAATATATAATGTTTAACTTAAGTATATTGTTTTTTAACGTTTTATGGCCCTTAATAGTCTTATTAAGGGCCATAGCGACCTCCCTAAAGGAGGAGATTTCTTAACCATTGATAATCCGGGACCGGTGGTTAGTATGTCGCTGGAGAGAGGGATGGCGACTCCTATTATCAAACTGATCTTTCACTCGGCAAATGAACCCGCCCGTGACAGAGTTTCGAACACGAGGTAGTCGCGTTAAATACTGCCGCGTTACCATTTCAGCCACACCGTTCTTCTTAAGTATATTGTACACGACTTTCAATATGACTACACTGCATTTGCTAAAATAACGTATTATGTTTCAATAAACTAGTAATTTTTGTAATATTTATATATACGATATTTTATACTTCATATTTACATATGGTGGTGACCAACACCATGCAAATTCTAGGTTAAAACACAAAAATGTAGGTTTAATGTGTATAATCGACAATGACGTTGTTAAATTAATAGTGTTGAATACTAATCATAAATAAAAGTTCAGTAACATCAAAATGATTACTAACATGATAATCAATATCATAACATCACTATCAAAGTGATGTTAACCTTAAAAAATTATGATTATAATTATACATTTTGTTGTCCCAATAATACATTTTAATTTATTACTAATCACTAAATTTAATCTATCATTGCTTGATAAAAGATTGAAACATCTCTCATAATCCATTTTGACTTACAAATATTTCTATTAGAGCGGGACATAAGGAAAAGAACTTAAGTTTAATCGTATATAAATATCGAATATAAAAATTAAGGAATTATTATTAAGGTTAACCGTATATATGTGTAATAAATAATGACATATGTGTTAATTTAATTAGATTAACTCATAAGTTGGTTAAGATTAGCAAAATTTAGGTTAGGTGTCATTTTTTATCCAAAAGTTTACTCATGTAAAATTTTGTTGTTAGAATTCTTATTAGAATCTAAATGCAGGGGAGGGTCCTATGGAAATACGTTACTCATAACTTACTGTTCCCTTAATTTAAACCTATCGTAAACGTAATCATAAATATGGTTAAACTATTAATAAATACACGTACTTTGAAGGACTAATTTATAGTCAATTTGAAAACAAATATTTCTTAATTGTTACTTTAAAAGTAAAAAAACTATTTTTTTTAATTTTGCTAAATTTTCAAAAGATTTAATTAAAGTAAATCATAATTGATGAATTTAATAGATTAACAAGTTAGCTTGTGTTGCGAAGTATAAAAATATTATCTACATTATTATACTTCTTTAAATATGTATACAACCTGTAGTGCTAGCTGTGCATAAACAATATTAAAAGAAAACCTTCGGACCTATTCTGCTATAAATATACTTTACACTACTCATTCCTATTACATAACTTGCGCATTGTCGATACTTTCCAGTCTTAATTAATATTTATTGTAACAGAAATATGGTTTCATTAAAATTATTATTGTTAACTGTTTGTCTTGTAAAATTATTATCCAATTATTTAGTATATGGTATAATTTAATAATACTAATAAAATGAAAAAATAATAAAATTTTTTTTTTTTTTTTAATAGGTAATAATCTTTTGTATCGTGAATTAGGATGTACTTCAATTCTTACAGAAAATTCTGATGCAGGAGCCTACGATTGTGGTAAATAATTACCAACTTAATAAAATTAGTTAAATTAAATAATAAAATGGTTAAAAAGGTAATTTTGAGACAAGGTCTGCCGACAAATGTTATTTTTACGGCAAAGCGTATGATTTGAATCAAGAATTATCTGATGCCGATTCAATAACAATTCCATGTTATGCTGCTTGTAAATGTAGATCTACTTCTTTTAAAGGGTAATTATATAATAACTTAGATGAATATATAATAAAAAATATAGTTTAAAAAAACTAAAAGACACGCTTTTAAGCACTAAAAAGCTAAAAATAATTGTTAAAATAAGCTTAAAACAATAATGAACAAACAGTACTAGTATAATTGTGATAAAAGTGTCGGTCGCTCAATATACGAAAAATATGGCACAAAGCACCCACGCTTTTATCACAATAATACTAGTACTTTTCGTTCATTATTGTTTTAAGCTTATTTTAAAAATTATTTTTAGCTTTCTAGTTCGATGTGCTTAAAAGCGTGTCTTTTAGTTTTTTTTAACTATATTTATTTTTCACTTTTTAGTTACATGTTATGATAGTTATGATAAAGCGATTGAAGTACGTAATCGTATCATGCACGAGGTATAGCCGTGTTTTTTGGGAGGGCGTGACGGGGGGGGAACGTTATACACGAGGTATATACGGCGGGAGCGGCGTCGGCTGTAGGGATATATAAATGAATATTAACATATACGTATATATAAATATTAATATTAGCGGTGGCGGTAAGAATATATAATCTTCGCATAATATGGCGGCACTTTCGCTGGCGTCGGCGACGCGATGTCCGGCGTGATCCTCGGGCGTCAAAAGGTTAGCAACGTAGATGTCGACGGTGTGCGAGTGCGGATCGGTTTGTTGACGTTGTCACTTTGACAACGAGAAGAAGACTACGGTATCATTAGCGGCGGGACATCGTGCGGCACTTGCTGGATTTTGCACCGAGGAGTATAACGCGCGGTGTTGGTCAGTCAAATACTCATAAAATAAGGCGACGGCTGATAAAGGTGGCACGACTCGTGGGGCATCGTGTATAACAAAACGACGCGGGGCCGTGTCAATTACAATAAAAATTTGTTATATATATATATATATATATATATAATTAATGACACGCACGCGTATACGGGACGAAAACCAAAAATAAAATTATACAATAAAATTGTGTAGTGGAGAGTGGTGAGCGGGGTGGGGTGAATGCGTTACGACAGTCTAGTCTCAAGGTAATAACCGACGGGATACGCGACATAATAACACACGTGCCGCGTTGAGTTACAAACTTACAACAAACAACATACATGTGAAACTAATATAAGCGTGTTAAAATCATTAGAATTAATTTAAAGTAAACGGTTTAGTACCGTGGTAGATGAAAAGGTGGACCTCTATTCGACACAATTACAATAAAATCTAATGTATCAAAATAATGAGTTTTAGAAATTTTTTATAATTTGTACAGAGAAATATATTTTTTGTAATGTATCCACAAATTATGAGTCAACTCAATTTAAAAGGATTATTATTTGCACTTTAAAAACGTCAATTTTCATAAGTTACTTAAGAGTTTTTGGATGTTGAAAAATTGCTAAAATTGAATGACACTTTTTGAAAGACATTCTTGTCTTTACTTTAAAACTTTGTTCCTAAATGTTCCGAGATGCAAGGAAAATTAATAAAAATATTTTAAAATGGAGGTGACGATGATATACATAGACACCAATTGATCTTTGACCAATTGACCACTAATTGCATCTTTAACAATATATGAAATATTTACCATGGAAAATTAAGTAGGTTCACTTAAGTAAAAATGGAGTTTGTTTTAACAACCAAAAATAACAAACAATGTTGTAGGATTTTTTCATAACTACTCAAATATAGAAGAGAAAAACTAGAGTATTCTGAAAAATTAAGATATGATTTGTGAATGTTAAACATTATATGGACGTATTTCAAGTATTATGTTGAGAATATTTTTATGGCTTTTAGAGTTAAATTTTTAATGTTTTTTGTTTTTAATTAATATTTTTAAAATTTTAAATCAAGGGAAAATGTTGCAAGCTTTAGATGCGCCAATGTTGAGTGTCCATCTTTATTTAACAGACGGCCTGCGGAACCTTGCTACTATCAATACGAAAAAGATAATTGCTGTGAAGTAAAAACTTATTGCCGTAAGTTTGTTAGATAGATTAATTCCATGAAGTAGACGAATTATTTATTTTATTATCCTTGGATTTTATTAAATTTTTTTTTATTGTTTGCATGTAAATATGCCAGTGTCATATTTATGGAAGGAGATTTAGAACATTTGTAATGGGCTCAATCATAAAAGGACCCTTCTGTTAATATAATTTGGGCGAATTAAATTTATCAATAGCTTGTTTTACTTACTTTAGTTAAATTATAGTTTTTAAAATATTCAACATTTTCATTTGTACTGGATCTGCTAATTGTTAAATTCGCAAAGTATTTTTATACATTTTGATAAAAAATTATACAACAATTCAAAATAGTTTAAAAACGTCAGAAATTAACTTTTGAGTGTATAGCTTAATTTTTGAGCCCTAATCTAGCGAAATAACAAATAAATAGTTTATATAAAAACAGATTACAAAACCACTCTCTTTTAGCCTTAATAAATACTGTGTTATCAAAAAACCCCAAAATATTTGTCTCTAGTTAAATATAATCTTACATCCTTAACATAACGTTGGACATTTACGTAAAATACTTAACGTCTTTATATTGTACATTGGTAAGATCCATTTTGAACACGCGTCAGATATTCAGAGTCCTTATCAACATGGTTTAATTGATTCGTTAGATTCAATTTAACGTAATTCTTTGACATTTATTGCTTATAAAATGAGTAGTTAAAATGTAACTAACTTGGTGATTATTGCAAAAAATATTAAGTTGCATTCATTACTATTTAAAAAGAAATTTAACGATGTTTTTTTTTTATATAAATTACTAAATAATAATATTGATAACTCTGATCTCTTATCTTTGATTTATTTTCACGTGCCTTCTTATGGTTTCAGACTTCACTCCTTATTTAAAGTTTCTAATACTTAAAACTATTATCAGCCGATAAACTGTATGGTATTTGAGATTAACAAAATAATATAATGTGATTTTCATCTCAATGTATTTTATTTTAACAAAAAAATATTTTGTATTTATTGATTATGTTATATAAAGTATTTTAACTGTATTTAATGCTACCTATGGCCATTATATCAAGTAAATAAATAACTTTCTCGTGCATATAATTTGTTTGAGAATAATAATAATAATAATAATAAAATTATTATTTATTAGGGGGAGCTAAGATAAATTTAACCCCTACATTTTCAATGTTAGAAGATAGGTATAAGATAGGTTTCACATACAAAGTTATATAATTTTATTTTGTTATTTATTAATTTATTGACTCTATTTCTGTGGTTTACTTCCATTCTATAGTTTCCAAATTTTTTGGTAATATGATATCGTATAAATCATTTCTAAAAAACCCAGCACAGGGGGGTCGCGGCACAGTGGTGACATGGTATAGATGGATCAAGTATAATGATATCTGACAGTGATTAAAATCTCTATAAAAAAAAAACGCTTCGATGCAAATCTTTAGAAAGTGTTTAATTTTAAAAAATTGGTGGATTATTCCAAAAGCTACATGATCTGCTAGTTCATTATTAATATCCTAATTAAGATAAAGTATGTCGAATGAAAAAGGGATTATTAAAAAATATTATTTCTTATAAAAAAATAATGTTGATCCATACACTTTTAAATATGTCATAGCATTATAAAGTTTAATTATAAACCCAACCCAACCATTTTTACCGTGAAGATAAAATAAAGTCCGAAATTTTTTTTTCGCATAATAAAGTAGATTACATTAACTTTAATTTAAGATATAAATAAAAGTGTCAGACTTTCCGGAACAGTTTCAAAATTTAAGTTGAAAAAGTAAATTTTTTGTGAAAAAGTTGTCATTTTAAATCCCCCCCTGTGGGCATGTAAAGGGTCAGATATAAAAAAANTATTTATTTTTTACTTTTTAGTTTCATGTTATGATAGTAGTTACTATCAATATCATGGTTGTTACGGGTAACGGGAAATCAGGGTTCGATTCTGGGGAGGGAGTCTGAGAAACGGCTACCACATCCAAGGAAAGCAGCAGGCGCGTAAATTACTCACTCCCGGAACGTGGAGGTAGTGACGAAAAATGACGATACGGAAATCATCCCTCGTAATCGGAATGAATACTTTATATCTCTTAATTAGAATAAATCGTGTTAATATATTAATTTTAATAGTAATTAGAATATATATATTTATACAAATAATGCGACTTAACTACGTAAAAGTATCATGCACTAAGTATAGCTGTGTTTTATGGCCGGGCGGGTCGGACTAACGTTATACCCGAGGTATAAACGGCGGTAGGAATATATATATATATACGTAAGGCGCATTAGACGCGGGCGTTATTGGTCAGTCAAAATAAAAATTTGTTTACATATATATAATATTGATGACAAGCACGCGTGTACGGGTACGATAACTAAAATTATACAGAAAAATAGTGTAGTCGCCGACTGGTGAGCGGGGTGGGGTGAATGCGCTACGACGGTCTAGTCTCAAGGTCATAGACGACGGGATACGAGACATAATAACACGTGCCGCGTGGAGTTACAAACTTACATACAAACAACATACAAACAATATACAAAATACATGTGAAACTAATAAAAGCGTGTTAAAAAGAATTTTTTTACAAAAATCGTATTTTTTTTATAAACTTTGATGTCTGTTTTCACCATAAAGATAAAATAAAGTCCGAAATTTTTTTTTACCATAATAAACTATATTATATTAGCTTTAATTTAAGATATATATAAAAGTGTCAGACCTTTCGGAACACTTTAAAAATTTAAGTTGAAAAAGTTCTATTTTTTACATGCATGTTTTAGATTTGAACCCCCCTCGTATATAGGGAAATGGTCCGATTTAAAAAAACAGTATGTCAAATGAAAGATGTATATGAATACTACTCCTCATAAAAAAATTGTACTGATCCATACATTTTTCAAAAAGTTATAGCATAATAAAGTTAAAAATGTAAAATACAAAATCGAAAATTTTCACACAAAAATAGCATTCGGTAGCCATTTTCACCGTGAAGATAAAATAAAGTCCGAAATTTTTTTTTTGCATTATAAAGTATATTACATTAGCTTTAATTTAAGATATATATAAAAGTGTCAGACCTTCCGGAACATTTTCAAAAGTTAAGTTGAAAAAGTTGTCATTTTAAATCCCCCTTGTGGGCAGGTTAAGCGTTAAATTTATGAAAAATATATACCAAACGAAAGGTAATGATATTACACATCTATATAAAAAAGAATTATATTGATATGTTCATTTTTGAAAAAGTTATGGCACTTTTAAGTAAAAAAAATTGAAAAAATTTCGAAAATTAGCGATTTTTAAATTTGTAATTTTTTTGGAGGTTTCCCCCATTTACGGGGAACGAGGGCATTTTTTTCAATTTTTGAGGGTAATGTCTTCGACTAGATACAATTTGTGATCTTTTGACGTATCATTGAAAGAAATTGGTTCGGTGAGAGCTGAGAAAAAGTGGTAACAGACACAAAAAAAAATAAACACATCTTAGTAAAACCAATACCTTCTCAGCTTCGCATCGAAGTTAAAATTATTTTGAGTTTCACCTGAATTAAACAATGAATTTTTTCAATTATAATCAATTTTTATAACATGCATAATTGAGCTAATTATTATTTTCGACGCGATGCTAAGAAGGTAATTAATCTTGTGATGCTATGCGTTATTTTTTGTCTGTCCATAAAAGTTTACAACTCTCCTAGACAGATTTGAATGATCAATACGCCAAAAGAACCCAATTTTAATCATATATTATCCAAGTATTGAAAAAAACACCTTAATTTTAGATATTTAGACAAATATCTCTAAATTACGCTACTGTAAAAAACGGCATTTTCAAAAAATATTTTCTACATTTTAAATGCAGAAACTTCTAATGAAAACATTGATTCTAATGAAATTTTAATTGAGTATCCTAGATAAAATATTCTTTCGTGGGGTATTCTTTTATGACAATTTAATGAAAAACCTAAGTACAAGAAGGGTTTAAAAAAGACTATTCAAGCGTTTTAGGATAATTTTTTTCAACACTATTTTTGGATATGTTCTGGAATGACTGCTTTCTTCAAATTTACATCGAAGTAAAGATTTTGAAATAGATCATAAGACAAAAAAAAATTTACCCGGCGACTGTTTCACTATGAATAACACGNTATGTTCTGGAATGACTGCTTTCTTCAAATTTACATCGAAGTAAAGATTTTGAAATAGATCATAAGACAAAAAAAAATTTACCTGGCGACTGTTTCACTATGAATAATTGGTCGTCAAAGTGAAAAATTTCACAGTTTTTTTATAGTGTGTATTTTTAAAATTAAATATCTCCAAAAACAATAGGAATATAGAAATCAATTTATACAAATTTACGCAAAAAAATTATATTGCTAAATGAATCATTTTTGTGCTGATATTAAATCTGCAATTAGATTTTTCCATCGCCTCTTTTTTGAGATTATTACTAATTTATAAAAATTAGTATATACATATAAAACTTGATTTTGAATATATTAAAAATAATCCGTGCAAAATTTCGTTTCAAAATTTCATGTTTGACATATTATTTTGTTCCTTTAAAGTAAATTATCATGAAAGTTTGTAACTTAAAAATTTTGAACTTTACAGGTGGGCAAATTTTTGGTAGATTATTTAAAAATGTTTACTCTCTAAAAAATATTTATAAAACAATGCTACATTGTAAACTGGGTAGGCTAAGCATCCCTACACCCAAAGAAAAACCTCAATCAATAATTTTGATAGAGAAATTTTATCAAGGGTTTATGATAATGTTTTATTAATACGAACAAAATAATTATTCTTATAAATAATTATTGTTCAAGACAAGAAAAAAAATTATCATATTGATAAATATATCATAGTTTCAATAGTAATGATATATTTATCAAATTGAACAATGAATTTATTATACAGATCGAGGTTTTTCTCTGGGTGTAGCCTCTCAACTACTATAGATAGTTGGGAGAAATAACAACTAAAATTTTTTATTAAAATAAAAATTTATATATATATAAATTTTTTTATATAAATTTATTTATTTCTAGCTGAAACAAAATCTACGGTTTATCAATGCGAATACGATAACATTATGTACAAAGAGGGCGAAAAAATATACATCAATAATAATATTTGTATTTGTAAACCAGGGTTTAATGGTATGATATCATAGACTACTATATATTGTTTAAAAAATGATAAAATTTAAATTTTTACATTTTTTCCAAATAAAAAATTGCGTAAAATGCTTTAATTTGTTAATAGGAACTATTAACAACGATTGGTGTAGAGAAATAAGATGCAACAATGAAATTAATAATATTAAGTCCATAATAGCTAAAGGGGCTCCCGTGTATTTCAAGACATCTGAAGGTTGTCCTATTGAATGGTTAAACCGTAAGTTCCATTTTAATAACAAATATTTTGAACAATTATAATAAACAGAAAAAAAGCTAATTTCTACATTTCATTGTTTATTAAGCTGAAAATATTCCTGGAACTGCAGGAAAATTTGCTTCAGCCGGTAAATCCCAAATCGTTCAAAAATGCAAATATGGATCACTTGAGCTATTAGTCGGTCAAGAATTAGAAATAGGTGATTTATCAGATTCTGAATCATACAAAACTACTTGTTCCTGTGAAATTCCACCATTTATTACTTGTTTAAAACAAATCAAATCATGAAACGATTCAAAATACTTTTAAACCAGCTCATTTTAATATTACTATTTAATATAATAATATTACCTATATAATAATATATATTTATATACAATCACAAATCATAAATTTTAATTATATATTTTTAATTGAAATTTGCACACGTGTCAATTTATTCAATTTGTAAATATAAAATAAGGACAATACTATGTTATCTGCGAGTAAATTTCTGTAAATATATTTGTAGGCAGTGCTGGGGCCAGGTTTTACAAGGCCCAGGGCACCTAATAATTGAGAGACTCTTGTGTCATAAGGGAGAGTGTTGAGAAGAATGTTTTTCCCACTAAAAATGATTACATGGTGAAGATACAATATTTGTTCATTTGGAGGTAGTAATAACAAGTTTTCTTGTGTAAATCCCCCCAAAAACAAAACCCTATCTACCTTATGTCTACGTGTAAAGCGCATGTGGACCATTTGTCGGGATTTTGAGGCGGAACAATATTTAATACCCTATAGTCTTTGAAAAAATAATTAGGAAAAAAAGAATTTATGATAACTAGTAACTTATAGAAATTAGCAAAATGGATTAACGAAATATTTTTTAAAATTAGCTTAATATGCATACATTATTATTGTGTAGTCTCCAAGTATATAAGAAAGTGTATTATAAAAATAAGAAATTATAAATATCAGGACTTGATTTAATGATGGATAAATAGAACCTACGCCCAGTTCTCAACATATTTCAACACCAAAACTAGACTCAAAAATATTCCCCAAATTTTTTTATGTTTAAATAATAACCCCAAAAAACTTTGAGAAAATGATTCAGACTCATGTAGGGACTCTCGTGAAATTTATGCGTAGTTATTCGAAAGTTGACAAAAATTATATGTAATATGATACTAAAATATTTTCAGGGAGAGCTAAGATAAATTTAGCCCCTATATTTTTTTTAAACATCTATGCTAATAAATGGGCTCTAGTTGTGGGCTTGTGTATTTTTTAGGTATCATTAGAATTCTCGAGAAATTTATTTCTTTAGAGTCAAGAAAAATTTCAAAATGGCGCCATTATCATATGAACTTGATAAAGGCTATAAGTGCTGTATTTAAAAAAAAATTGACGCAAGACTTGAATGGGAAAATATGAGTGTCAAAACTTTTCATAACAAAAATAATTAGATATTAAAAATATTTGAACAATTTTAAGGGGCAAGAAATTATTTCTTATATATGATCCCTTCCTATTATGTAACAAATTCCAAGTGCTCTATTGTGTTTTTGAATAAAATTTATAAATTATTTTTTTAGATTATGGATTGAACACTATCACATAATACTAATATATATATATTATGTATAATATTAATCTCTCTTTATATGAAATAATAATTACTTATTTAATAATACCTCTGCAGTGCTGTCTTATTTGTTTATTTTTAATGTAATTTTATTATCAGGTTTATGACAAAGTAATTAAAATTAGTAGTAGTAAAATTGGCGGTAAACATTGTTTGTTCCATGATTTTAGTAACGCCTCAACAACGACACCTAGTGCTCAAACGGTGTTCTACTATGTTATTATTTAACGAGAAAGCCGAAATCATCATTTTTCTTATAAATTTTATTTGAGTATTTAATTTACAAGTGTTTTATCATTGGATTTAACATTTTTATTAAACGTCTATCGAAGACTGTTTGTTGTGAAGCTATTCACTTAGACTGTATTATCTTCATAGTTTAGCAAGTAATTAAGTAAGTTGACTTCCAATCAATTACTACATATGAATTAAGTCTTGTTTATATTACGATTGTAAAAATACACGTTGGAAAATTATACGTGTTAAAAGGTTTGAATAACTTGGAAACAATAAATTTAACTAATTAGTTTGATATAACGTGAATAATAGGATTTTTTAATATTAAATAATTATATATGTTTTATTAAGATAGAATATTGTATTCATTCAAATTTGATGTGATGATCCTATTTACATTTATTTTTTTATTTTTTAGAATGAAAGATACTCCAGTTGAAAAAGAAGCACAAGATGCTGGGTCTGGCTCTGAAAATGAACCAGAAGAAGAAGAATATTCCGTTGAAAAAATTTTAGACAAACGTTTCAAAAATGGTAAAGTAGAATATTTTTTAAAATGGAAAGGTTATTCAGATGAAGATAACACTTGGGAACCAGAAGAAAATCTTGATTGTCCAGAACTTATTGAAGAATTTGAAGAAAAGTTAAAGCAACGAAAGGAAAAAGAAAAAAAACCAAAAGATACTCCAGAACGTGGACGAAAACGTACTCTATCTAATTCTAATACTTCTGCAACAGATGCAGGTCCTTCAAAAGAACGTAGAAAAGCATCACCGGCTAAAACAAAGACAAATACTGAAGAAGAAGAAACTAAGGGAACTTCAGGTTTTCAACGTGGTCTTGAAGCAGAAAAAATAATAGGAGCTACTGACACTAGTGGCCAATTGATGTTTCTATTAAAATGGAAGGGTGTAGAAGAGGCAGATTTAGTACCTGCTAAAACAGCCAATGTATTGTGTCCACAAGTTGTTATTAAATTTTATGAAGAAAGACTTACATGGCATAGCCCGCAGAACAAAAATGGGGTTTAATTGTATAAGTAGACTAGTAGACGAGTTCTTTATTTATAAAGGGCTCAAAAATATTCTTTTTGAATTTTTATTTAATCTAATTTTATGATATTATGGAAAAAGGTCCCATAAAAAAAAAAAAAACAGTCCAATCTAAGTGTAACTTTTTAAATATTTGTAAGTTTTTTTATAATGTTGTAAAATTCCTTGAAAATAATGAAATGTCAAATATCTACTTTTGTTTGCCTCAAAAACAAAATAGTATTTTAAGTTGTTTACTATGTATTTTTAATGTTGTGATGAAACATTTCAATATTTCTATATAACTATTATTAACATAACGACATAAATTATCTTATACAAGTCTTCTTATGTTATATTAAAACATTCAGTTAATTAGTATAATGCAGTTTTTTTTGTTTATTTTGTTCTTTTCTAATATAAATAAGTGCATTTGTAATTTTTTAAGTTATGGTATTTAATCCTACTATAATGTGGGTTAGTATCTAGATTTGATAACTCGTATTCTTGACTTATTATATATAGATTAATTAAAAGAAAATCTTAGTTATTATTTAATTAATTTGAACAATTAGTTACCATAGTAATTTTTAAAACCTAATTACTAAATAATTAAATATTAATTTTAATCTATCTGATTATGATATAAGTTTTTAAAGCGCATAAATGTAGGACAATAGTAATTTTACTATCAACAATTTTTAGACTAATTTTATACATAATTTGTAGTGCAGATTCCAAATCTGGCTTCAGGTTTTTAGTCATATTATTTTAAGATAGTTACTAATTAGAAATTAAACAATAAAATTATTATATGAACCTGAAAATAAAATTAATTTTCTTAGTTTAATTAACGATGTTTAAATGTATAAAATTTGTGGCTTATCTATCAAGGTTAGCTATTTATAAACCTTGTTTGATGAACATTATTCAGAAAAAGTTTTCACTAACTATTATGGATAATAATTATGAAATTGCTATCAGTTAATACATTACTTTTTTCAAGAATATCAAATTTTTATCTTTTACATAATAAAAAACCCAAAAAAATGAGCTCAAAAACTTTTTCTTTCAAAACTTTAATTGTATACAAGTAAACTATGCAATAGAATATTAAGGTAAATAATTTTTGGACCTGAAATCAAACTAACTGTAAAATTGAGTTCCTGGTGTATAAATATTTTAGTAAATAAGTTTTTTGACTATCAAAAAAGCCAAATAAATACTAGATAGTTTGTGTTAACTGAACCTTTAGAGTTGGGCTCAAAACATCTTTTTCATACTACTTCATTTAAATATAAGTTATACATGGTTGCCATTTTTTAGAATTGCATAACAGGATAATCAATAAGACAAAAAAAACATTGACTGTTATTTTTATTAAATATATTTATTCATAATAAGATATTAAACATAGTTGTTCACAAAGTATTAGTTTGATACATACATATTTATTATAAAACTATTTATCATAGTATACAAAGGCATAATTTGGAAAATTTCTGTGGGAACTATAGTACTATACTCTATTAGTTGGATTGGGTTATAGTCTGGGTAATTTACTTGGTGGGTTGCTTTTTTACCATATTATTCCTTGTCACCAGACTAAAAATAAGAGAGGAAGATAGACTCCAAGGTCTATCTATAATTGAAGCTAAATTGACTAATGTTTTTATAGCTCAATATTTCATAATTTAGATAAATTCGAATAATAATTTACTTATAGGGTTTCCTAAAAATAATCCTGAGGCTAATTAAATACAGCTAGATTAGTTCTGAGAGTCCTGTGTGGTTCTCCCCATCCTTTCCAAAAAACATTTAACTATTGGGTGGTAAGAATGTAATTCCAACAAAACAATGCAAATTATGCCACTCGTAGAATAAATTTTAAAGTTGGTTTAATGTTACAAATGACTACATAGAAGATTATAGTATATATATATATATATATATATATACAGAGAAATTGTTAAATTATTCCTCACACAATATCTTTAAAATATAAAACACAATATAATTTTAAAGAAGACTTGATTTTATTCCCTTAATAATACTAATATTTTTAAAGATATTGAGTGAATCTAAGTTATAATCAGCCTGTATATATACAGAGGGGTTAACAAGTTCTAACATCTTTAATAACTTTTCATTTAGAAAATATTATGAGTCAATTTTTTAAAAAATAATTTTTACAATTTTGAACATGGTCAAAGCATATTTTTTTTATTATTTGTCTCCAATAAGAAAAAAACTTAAATGATTTTTTTTTTTAAATAGCAATATTTTAGCCTTTTTATAAAAAGTATTGAAGGATTGATAACAATTTAGTTATTAAGTGACAAACATTTTATCACATACTCATTCTATGTATTAAAATATTTATAACTTAATAAGTACTTATACAAAAATTGTTATCAACCCTTCAAAATTTTTTGTAATAAAATATTTCATTTGATTTTTATATTGGAGATAAATATTAAAAAATATGCTTTTAATACTCTAAACTGTAAAAATTATTAAAAATAAAAATGAAATTGTATCAAAATTTATAAGAGTTGTTAGTTAGAACTGTTCCACTCTATATATAAATATATAATTTAAATAAGCAATAATTTATATTACATCAACTGCCAAAAATAACTAAGAATTTCAATTAAGCAAATAATTATTGCAAAAATGATCATAATTGTTTATTTAATTAAATAAAAATATATTTACATGTTATATTAATAATACTAATAGGAACTTAATTAAAAAAATCTTAAATAATTTTTAGATAGTGTAAAACTTCATTTGGCACTTAAATATAAGTTATTTTTAATAGGAATATTCTGAGAACAAAAAAAAAAAAAAATCAAAAGTTAATGTATTTCATTAAATGGCTAAGGGTTCATATTTTACAATACAATACATAAAATTATATTATTAGACTTATAAATTATATTAACTCAAGTATAGTTTATAAATTTCTATGTAAAATATATATAAAAATAAAAACAATAAAATCAAAATATAAAAAAAATGATTAAAGATAATTTTTATAACATAGTGAAACCTTGGTTGCATGATAATTAAATATGGGAGTATAATATTGTACATATATCTATAAGTTATATATTTTATTTTAGTTAATGTAAAAATGTTTAGTAAGTCTTAAACCTAATATTTTTTTCATAGCTTAACATTACTAAACATTTTTTAGTTAATGCCACTTGCCTTTCTGTGCAAATATATCAGCACGGAGATTTTGTGCAAAGCATATTCCTAAAATCTGAAATAAAAAAATGGTGTTCTTTTAATTTAAGAAACTAATTAGCTAATAGCTTAGCTGTCAAAGCTGTAGATAAATTTTAAAAATTGGTAGTTATTCAAATTATCTAGCTTTAATTTATATTAATTAACTCAAACTGTATATTTCAATAAAAATATATTCAAGTAATAAAGCTAAATATTAAACTCATGGAATAACAACACTTAAAACTTCAAGAAAAAATTTGTATTTTTAATTAAATCAGAACATGCAAATAAAATACTTTTAACTACAATTCTGAATAAAAAAAATTATAAAATTTTCAAGGTTTTATTTATAGAATTTTTGATATCAATACAAATCAGTTTAAAAATTCTTTAATAAAAACTTACTTTACAGAAAGCTGAAATAAGACAAACAGTTGCTATAAAAAGCATATTTCTTTCTAACCAATTTTCACCAGCTTGTAAACAACCTCTTTCATTTATAATCATATCTATTCTTTTTCCAAAATCATCATTCTATATCAATTCATAATCAAAAAATTGAAAAAAAAAAAATCATGGCAAATGTTTAATTAACGCAGAATTACTTACAAGTTATTTTTAAATACATGCTTAAAAAGCAGATAAGCACATGCAAGGTTAAGTAGCTTAAGCATCTTGTAATACCTGTATAATTGTAACAGCCATAACTGTTGTTAAGACACCTATAAAATTATCTTCAACCCATTCTTCAGCAGCCCGCATGCAACCCCTTTCATAAATATTTCTTTCACCTGTTTGAGTAGGCAAGTTTAAACTTGTCCATTTTTCAGCATACTATAAATGCCGATTACATCATTAGTATAAGCATGTAAATTATTCCAGTTAAAAATAATTCTCAGAAAACTTTAAGTATATATCAAACCAAAACTGCAATCATATTTGTTTAAAGAAATATGAATGAAGATAATTCAAAAACTTAATAAATAAGTAAATTTAATTTTAAAAAAAAACCCAGCACAGTGGTAACGTAGAATATTTGGATCAAGTATAATGATATCTGACAGTGATTAAAATCACAATAAAAAAAAAAGTTCCGATGCAAATCTTTAGATAGTATTTAATTTAAAAAAATTGGTGGATTATTCCAAAAGCTACATGATCTCTTATTTCCTTAATTATATCCAGATTAGTAATTCTTAGATTCAAAAAATATAATTTTTTAATTATATATTATATAATTTTTATAATTATTTTCAAATTATTATTGATTTTGATTTTTAATATGTTAAAAGTAATCATTTCCTTATTTATATCCTAATTACAAGTTTTATGATTTATAAGTGTAATATATGTATAAATATTATACCAATAAATATGGAATGAAATTGATATTTAATAATTTATTATAGTAATTTTTATAGAGAAATTATAAAGTAGTTATTACTTTTATGGCAAACGTATATAAAAGTTGAAGGTCTTGAACATAACCTAACTATGTTAGTAAATATGCAAAAAATTGTATGAAAAAAGTGATAAAATATTAATAAAAATGAATGTTAGAAATTTGTTTGCTAACTGTAAAATATAATTTACACTTACAAATCCTTCTTTTCGGACATCATATCCACATTGTTTGTTTTCAACAATCTCCTAAAACATAAGTTTTAGTATATTTTAATATACAAACATCAATGTTTGTTATACTAAATATTTAATTTATAAAAAAATGAATAAATTATTTATAATTAGGCTCAGAGATGTAGTAGCACTTTATAGTTAAAAAAAAGTACAACAGTGTTAAAGTGATAAAAATTTGTCTTGAATTTTATTAATTTCTGATAATAATTTTCTATATTAACATAAATAATAAGGACAAAACATTTTTTCATTTTTAATAAAAATAGAAAGATAAAATATTGGTGTGTGTCATGGTTTTTTTTATCATTATTAGCTGATATTTTGCTAGATATAAAAACAATAATATTTTGTTGATACAATGGATTAAAAATAAATATCAACCAGTAATATTCTTAATTAACTAATTTTCTAATATAAACCTAATTGTTAATTATCTAATATTAATTTATTTAATATTCATAGTTCCATTAAAAAAATCCAGTTTAATAACCTCATTAGGCATCAAGGATATCTAATGATAGATAAATTGTGAAAAATTTGTAATTAAAAAAAACCCAGCACAGTGGGGACATGGCATAGTTGGGTTTAGTATTTATTTAATCTGACAGTGATTAAAATCGCTATTATAAGAAATGCTTTGATGCAAATCTATAGATAGTGTTTCATTTATAGAAATGAGTGGATTATTCCAAAAGCAACATCAACTCTTATTTCTTTGATTATATCCAGATTAGTAATTCTTAGATTCAAAAATATAAAATATAATTTTTTAATTATATATTATATAATTTTTATAATTGTTTTCAAATTATTATTGATTTTGATTTTTAATATGTTAAAAGTAATCATTTTTAACCTACTTTTTTTTTGTGAAAGTTTATAATAAAGAAAAAATAAATTTACTGCCATAACTTTTAGCTCAATTTGCAAGTTTGAAATTGACATCATTAATTATTGAAAAATGGTATTGTTAAAATTAATATGGAGTCAGCAAATTTTATAACTACTATTTACGGTAAATTTATCAGAAAAGCTTGATTTTTTTTTGCATTTTTTTGTAATAGATCACTTAAATAGAAATCATTTCTAATTAACTTTTGGTGTTAAATAGATTTTACAATTGAAATATGCAGAACTGAATTAATTATAATAATTTTCTTTAACTAATAAAACCCATGAAAAAATATATATTTTCTTTATCTTTAAATTAAAAATAACCCTGATATTGCCTAGTATTTCACTACACATATAGTTTTACATACCTTTACAGTACATCTCCATAGTATATTAAAATAACATATATTTGGCAACTATCATGTTCCATTAAGTAAGTTAATAAATTAAACATTAATATAATAATGTATACTTATTAAGTAAAAAATGTGGAAAAGTATTTTAACTTTGAATTTTGATGATAAATACATTGGGAAATCAAATTATGTCTAGTTGAAGACATTATTCTCTAAAATTGAAAAAATTTCTTTAATATTTTTGTAAGTATAAATATTTAAAAAAACCATAGCACAGTGAAGTAGCAGCATAGTAAAGTTGGGACAAGTATAGATGATATCTGACAGTGATTTTAATAACTGCTATAAAAAATGCTTCAGTGCAAATCTGTAGATAATGTTTAATTCTAAGAAATTGGTGCATAATTACAAAAGCAACATCAACTCCTATTTCCTTAATTATATTGTGACTAGTAGTTTTTAGATTTAGAAGTATAATTTATAAATAAATATTTATTGTAGGCTATACTTTATAGCAATTAAATATAGTATGCAATTAATATTTAATAATTTAATATTGTAGTTTTTATTTAGAAATAATAAAAAATGATAAAGATTGTCACTTCTATAGCAAACATGTATAAAAATTAAAGGTTTTAATGCAATACTTTATGAAAACAATTTTATTTTTACTTGTGAATACGTTAGTTTCAAGGAACTTTCATTGGTATCAAAAATATACTTTTCTAAATTAACTTTCCGCACTGTTTTCAAATCTAAAATTTGTAACTTGTAATTTATAACTGTAAATTTATCAGAAAAGCTCAATATTTTTTTTGCATTTTTATTGCAATAGATT
This sequence comes from Daktulosphaira vitifoliae, assembly GCF_025091365.1. Classification (NCBI taxonomy): domain Eukaryota; kingdom Metazoa; phylum Arthropoda; class Insecta; order Hemiptera; family Phylloxeridae; genus Daktulosphaira; species Daktulosphaira vitifoliae. The sequence continues at coordinate 1,558,793 of NW_026099574.1, forward strand.
TCTAAATAACTTTTGGTGTTTAAAAAGATTCTACAATTGAAATAATCAGAACTTCACTAATTATAATGATTTAATTTATTAAAAGTACCAATCAAAATGTTGTAAAAAAGATCTTCTCAATTGAGTGCATTATAAAATTTGATTATAATTGTAAACATCCATTGTTAAATTGATGTGAAACTAAAAATCTTTTTTTTTAGATTTATGATTCATATATATATATATATTTAAAATTTGGAATGTTATAGACTGATAGTAGCACACATAAATAGAGTTAAAAAATTAACAAATTACAAAGTAAAATTATTTACTTTTGTAATTGAATACTTTTATGATATCAAATTTAATTTGACAATAAATACTTTAAAAATATTAGAAATTAATGACTTTAATTGTTTGTATGGATAAAATTGGTTAAGCTACTTTTTATTTAATTAAGGGATTTTTTTTTCAATTTTTGAGGGTAATATCTTTAATAAAATACGCATTGTAATCATTTGATATATCGTTGAAAACAGTAGGTTAAGTGAGGGTTGGAAAAATAAATCATAGCCACATAAAAAAAACGCATAATAAAATAATATTAATATGAATGAGAAATTTCTGCTCATGAGGGGAGACTACAGTGATGTAGTGTGATTCTTGATATTTATTGAAGTTAATGAATCTAAATGAGATAAAAATCAAATGATTTGAAAGTTTTTTCTAACTTAAAAAAAATGCAAAATATTAATTGCTACAGGGGGATTCGAACCTGGTACCCTAACCATGAGAGACACAAGTGTTACCGATTCGGAAACTATTCGTCAATTAATAAAATTTGCAATTTAAGCTAATATAAATTTTTAAGTTACTTTTTCAACTTTAAAAAAGCAAAAAAATTTAAATAAGTTTAACTTCTCGTGTCTTATGAACTTTATTCTATGTCAAATAAATTATATAATATTCATGAAAGTCAGTGTATTCCCCTTGTAAGATATTTTAAAATAAAATAAAATACAAAACTCAGAATTTTAACACAAAAATAGAATATTTTTGAATACGGTAGCCATTTTCACCAAGAAGAAAATCTATATTTCGAATTTTTCTTTTTTCATAGTAAAATATATAATATAATCTTTAATTTAAAATTAAATAAGTGTCAATATTTCCGGAATATTTTCAAAAAATTTAATTGAAAAAGCTTAACTTATGTGCAAAAATTGTTTTTTTGAATTCTCCCTGAGAGCAGGTTTATTCTGATCTTCAAAAAATTTACCAAACGCCCATTTTCCTATAAAAGAAAAGGTGTCAGGACAAATTTTATTTTTTGAACTTATAGTATTTATTGTAAACTTTAATTTGAAATATGTTTAAAGGACGCAGTATTTCCGGAAAGTTTTTAAAAGTTAAGTTGAAAAAGTTCTACTTTTTATACGTTTGTTTCTAGTTTTGAACGCTCTCTGTACAAAGGGAAATCGTCCAATTTAAATAAAAAGTATGTTAAATGAAAGAGGTATATATAATGTATTTAGAAAAAAAAAAATTGTGTTGATACATACATTTTTCTAAGTTATAGCAATTTAAACTTGAAGATATAAAATCGAAGATTAAAAATTTTAACACAAAAATAGCATGTTTTTACCTACAGCAACTATTTGTACATAGAAAATAAGTCGCTGGGACAAATTTTTTTTTTCATTTTATAGTACATGACAAGAGCTTTAATTTGATATATGTTTAAAGGACGCACTATTTTCGGAACAATTTCAAAAGTTAATTTTTGTAAAAAATTTGCTATTTTTAATCCTCTCCTGTGAGCAGGTCTAGTGTTAAATTTTCAAAAACTGATATCAAATGAAAGGGAAAAATCTAAGGTTTCAATATAAAAATAAATTTTGTTGATTTGTTAATTAATAAAAAAATTATAGTAGTTTTATGAAAAAAATGATGAAATTTACCAATTTTAAAAATTGTAATTTTTTGGGAAATATAGCCCATTTACAGGGAACGAAGGAAATTTTTTCAATTTTTAAGAGTAACGTCTTCAACTAGATATGATTTGTGATTATTTAACATATTGTTCACAAAATTGGTCCAGTGAGAGCTGAGAAAAAATGGCAATAAACACACACACAAAAAAAAAAACACATGAAAATAAAATTAATACCTTTTCAGCTTTACATCAAAGTCAAAAATAAAATTCTAAAATTTTTTTTAAATGCAAGTAATTGAGAAACTTTATAAATACAAAGCGACTCTTTTATCATGATCCATTTAATTGATGGATACAAAAATATTATTAACTTCAAAATACTGGTCCAAAAATTATTATTAATACTTGAATTGTGATACTTCAATAAAATAGATAAGTTGGTCATGTTGATAGTATACTTTATAAATAAAATTTTTTTAATGTACAAAACAGTTTAGAACTCTTTTTAGTAACAAAATCTCTTATTATTTTATTTCAAAGTTTTTAATAATTTGAATGTTTGTATGTTTACTAAACAGAATATTATACTTTGTCATAAATACTTTTAAAAAAATATTAATTTTATGACTACTTACATTAGGTTTTCTTTTACAGCATGAAAATGGAACTCCACAAGCTTCACGACTTCCAACCATTTGAGAAGAACAATTAAAATAATTATTCAAATCCCAATCTTCGGGACCTTTGATTCCACAACATTGTAACTAAAAGGTATTCAAGTATTTTTAGAAATAACAAAATATAATTATGAATTAATTTATAATAATGTTTATTAGTTAAATTAATGTACAAAATTACACACCCAATCTTCTTGAATCCAATCAATAAGATTTTGTTGATCAGGATCTTCTCTGTAATGCACAATAAATGTTTGAAGACCTTCAGTAGCTTGGGATTTTATCTAAAAAAAATATCTCAATTTTAACATACAATCTTTAAAATAAAAGAAAAATGTATACACTTACAGTATCCTTAAAAATAAAAGTTAACACTCCAGCAGTCAACTCTAGTATTAATATAAAAGCTAATAAAACTGCATACTGAAAATAAGAGAAAAATTTCATTTAAAAAACATTGATTATTTTTTTAGAATAAAATACCCGTCTGAAAATGCATGGTCTATGTATCATATTTTTTATGGTTTCGTGAGTTATATTTACTAGGAATGAGAAAATTTTTAAGAATAATGTCTTTAATTAGATACTGTACCATGACCTCACTGTGCTACTGTTTTTTTTTCGTGTCTGTCACTACTTTTTGTTTCTACTCTCACAGAACCAAATTGTTCAACAATACATCAAAAAATTACTAATTATATCTAGTAGGAGACATTACTATCAAAAATTGAAAAAATTTCTCTAGTTCCCAGTAAATAGGGTATACCCCGAAAAATTATCATTTATAAATCTATAAATTTCGATAATTTTAAACTTTTTTTCCTTAAAATTGTCATAACTTTTTTAAAAATGAAAGAATCTAAACAATTTTTTTTATAAATACCTTTGATGGTTCCTTTTCATTTTATATAATTTTTTTGAAAATCTAATCATTTATCTGTCCACAGGAAGGGATTTAAAATAGAAACTTTTTAAACTTAAATTTTGAAAATGTGCCATAAATACTGTGTTCATTAAACACATGTTAAATTAAAAATTAAAAAAAAAATTTTACCTTGACAACTTATTTTATATGTGCAATTGTAGTTAAAAAACATACAATTTTTAGGTTAATATTTTCAATATTTAATATTTGATTTTATATTTTCAATTTCAAATTATTATATCTTATTGAAAAATGTATGTATCAATACAATTTTTTTATGAAACTACTTTATATAAACCCTTTTCATCTAACATGCTTTCTTTTTTTTAATCAGATCATTTCCTTTTATACAGGGAAGGTTCAAAACTTGAAACATACAAATTTTAAGTATAACTTTGCAACTTAACTTTTGTTAATTGAATACTCCGAGCTTTAAACACATGTTAAAGTAAATCTTATGTTTAGTACTATAAGTTAAAAAAAAATTTAAAAATACCTTATAAGAGTTTACCATAGTAATGAGTCCACCAATAAATACAAAATTTAAATGAATCTAACTTACATTAAATATAAATTTATACTTATTTTGATTATTTTACCTTTTTAAAGTTAATCGACTTATTTTCTATAAGCAATTGGCAGTCGAAGTAGAACAAGTAATAGGAATTAATTTTGCTTAAGGAATGATCCACCAATTTCTTAAAATTAAACACTAACTACAGATTTGCTTTAATTTAACATATATTTAAAGCTCAAAATATTTCCATTATCAAAAGTTAATTTGAAAAAGTTTACTATTTACACGTATGTTTCAAGTTTTGAACACTTTCTGTATAATGGGAAATAATATTATTTTAAAAAGAAATATGTTGAATAAAAGAAAAATACATATAAAAAAGTTTTAGGAATATAAAGCTAAAATGATAAAATATGAAATAAAAAATTTTAATAAAAAAAAAACATGTTTCTTAACTAAGGCAGTCATTTTCTCATAGATAAGTCATTGGGAATTTTTTTTTTATATAAGCTTTAATTTATCATATATTTGAAGCTCAGAGTATTTGTATAATATTTCTAAAAGTTGAAAAAGTTACTTCAAAAATGTGAAAATTGCTCCTGTGGTCATATAAAAGGTCAGATTCTTAATGAAATATACATAGTAATATGGAATTTCCAAAGGTATTAAAAAATAAATACTCAGCAAAGGGGGGTCATGGCACAGTGGTGCCGTGGTATAGTTGGATCAAGTATAATGATATCTGACAGTGATTAAAATCACTATCAAAAATAAACGCTTCGATGAAAATCTTTAGATTGTGTTTAATTTTAAAAAAATTGGTGTATTATTCCAAAAGCTAAGATAAAGTATGTCGAATGAAAAAGGGATTATTAAAATATATTATTTCTCATAAAAAAATTGTGTTGATCCATACACTTTTCAATAAGTTATAGCATTATAAAGTAAAAAATGTAAATTANGAAAAAATTGTATTGATCCATACATTTTTTAAAAAGTTATAGCATTATAAAGTAAAAAATGTAAATTATAAAATCGAGAATTTTCACACAAAAATTGAATTCAGTAGCCATTTTCACTATGAAGACAAGTCCAGAATTCAAATTTTTTTTTTAAAATTAAAGTATATTACATTAGCTTTAATTTAAGATATATATAAAAGTGTCAGACCTTCCGGAACATTTTCAAAAGTTAAGTTGAAAAAGTTAATTTTTTGTGAAAAAGTTGTCATTTTAAATCCCCCCCTGTGGGCAGAAAAAAGGTCAAATTTACAAAAAAAATATACCAAATGATAGGAAAAGACATCAAGCATCTATAAAAAAAAAATTATATTAATATGTCTATTTTTGAAAAAGTTACAGCAGTTTTTAGTAAAAAAAATGGAAAAAATTTCGAAAATTAGCGATTTTTAAATTTGTAATTTTTTTGGAGGTTTCCCCCATTTACAGGGAACGAGGGAAATTTTTTCAATTTTGAAGGGTAATGTCTTCGACTAGATACGATTTGTGATCTTTTGACGTATCGTTGAAAGAAATCCGTTCGGTGAGAGCTGAGAAAAAGTGGTAACAGACACAAAAAAAAAAAAAATAAACACATCATAGTAAAACCAATACCTTCTCAGCTTCGCATTGAAGCTAAAAAAGTTGATTGTTAAAATGTCTTTTAAAGACTTTGCAAGCTAATTGACTCATGAGAAGTTATAATATTTTCATGAAAGTTTTAATAAATATATAATATGTCTTAATAATAAACTATTTAAATTACATTTATTTCAATACTGTGCATATAATACTGTTAATGTTAATCACTAAAAAGTAAAAATATTAATTTGAGGAATTTTTAAATTCATTGATTTATATAAAATATATAACTTACAGTTCCTAATAAACAAGTATTTTCACGTAGTGCACCGATACATCCTGTAAAACCTATTATAAATATAATTCCACCTAACACAAATAAATTAAGATTTTATTATTAGAAGTGGATAAATTAATAGATTATATGTATTTACCAAGAAAAATCAGGGCAAATGCAGGATCAAGTGCCAAATGTGTAAGTTTACCAAGATTATTGAAAACATTTTTTTCTGTCCATGCCCAGACACCAATTGCCATGATAGATAGTCCAAACATCTATTTAACAACAATATTTAAACATAATTTTCTATCAATTTTAAACATACATACCCAAAATAACACATTACAACTAAATATAATATATTTCAAACAGCAGCTGACTTCACTAACTTCTTCTCGTCTATACTTTTGTTGAATTGCCATTATTTTAGTTCGATGTAATAAATTAGTAATGTCTTTTAAGTTGTCACGGAGTGTAAATAACTATACAATTTTAAAAATAAATAATGTTGTTTTTATTGTTTTCTTTATAATAAAAATGTGTACATTTTGTCATAAATTTTCATTTGTCAAATTTATAAAAGTATAACAAATATATAATTCATTTGTTTGATATCCTCATCAAGAATGTGAGGATTTTTAATAAAACAATTTTACAATGAAAATCACAATAGCTATTATCAATCTAATTGATCACAAGAGATAACAATAAAAAGAAGTTGTTAATTACCACATTTCATTATTTAGGGTAACCAACGTGCATCTGCAAAAAAAGCATTGTAAAATGATAATAATTTTCTAGTTAGAATGATAACAAAAACACGTGGGATCTTTCAAAGTATTGTTGATTAGCGTTTTTTATTGAATTATTTTATTAAACTTAATGCTCTGTCCGTTTGTTTGAATTCAATAAACCAAAAAATAATAAAAGTTATTCATTGTTCAATGATTCAACTATCAACATGTAAAGTGTCTTATTGTATCATTAAAAACGTATTACTTATTATTTGAAAAATATACTGTTTATCTATAAATGACAATTTTATTTTTTAGAAGTTTTTTTTTTTAATTAACAAACGTTTTTTACTCATTAATTAAGTATGTATTATTAAATTAATGTAGTATTATTACAATTTAATTTTAATAAAGTCAAATTTTGTCTGAACTTTCTCTAATTGCAGACTGTGATTTGACGGAATCTATAATTGAAAATTTTTAATGTTCATAATTTATCTAACATTAAAAAAGAACGTATTCTTATAAAATATTATACATTTTTTTAATCAACTAGAACTAAATAAAAAATAGATAAATACTTTTTTATATAAATATTTCATTGTTGTTTTAGACATAATATTAAATAATGAACATCCAAAATATGTATCATTCAGATATACAACCTTCATATCAAGCACCATCACCATATCAAGGACAATTGTATCCTACATGTCATAGACCTTTACACCCACCACCTCAGCAATTTGGATCAAGATTTCAACTACCTCAGCAGCAATACTCCAATTCTCATTCTAATTATCAACCATCAAATCAACAAAGTAGTCCTCATTGTCCAAATTTTTCCATGAGCCCACCACCACCTCAACCTTACTACCAATCTTCTGGTTTTGATCAAGTTCAATCTTGTACAAATTTTGAAAATTTACCACCAAGTCTTCCTTATCAACCTATGCAAAGTCCTAATTTTAATCAGCCGCTATCACCTAGGCCTAATTTTAGTCAAGTTCATCCACCTGGCTCTAACTTCAATCAGGTATCTTCACATGGAACAAGTTTTAGTCAAGTAACTCAAACTATACCTAACTTCAATCAATTCAAACCTAATTTCAATGAACCACCTTTATTAAGACCAAATTTCAATCAAATTCCACCACCAAAACCAGTTTTCAATCAAGGATCTTCATCAAGATCCACTTTTAATCAAGACTCAGTACCAAGTCCTGTTTTCAATAAAGGACCAATACTAGGTCCTAACTTTAACCATGCACCACCACCACCAATTGGTTCTTTCAATTTACCATTGAGTCAGAGTTATGAAACATCTTGTAATCAATATTATCAACCCCCTAATCAAGTATCATCTCAACAGTTTTTTAATAAATCTTTGAACTTTGGTTATAATACTTCTAATAAATTTAATCCACCTCATGGACAAAGTTGTCCTCAATTTCAATCTAGGTGTGAACCATCTAATCATCAATATCCATATCAACAAAATTCTACACAATATTTACCTAGACAAGAATTAAGCCAACCAAAAGCAAATTTTAGAGCTCCTGGAAAATATAGGTGTCTTACTAAAAATAAATTTTCTTCATCACAACAAGACTTTCTAAGAAATAAGTTCCACCCTAAACAACAATATCAAAATTGTAATATGACTGGTATAAACTTTAATAATAAAGAAAAAAGTGATGGTTTTTTAAAAAAAGACAAAGTACAAATTGCATGCAATAAAGGTGACTGTGATTTTGTTGGACACGCTAGTGCTGTAAAAGAACATCAAAATTTACACCATAGATTTGGTTTACATAAAAAGGTATTGTATAGTAATAGTTCAGATGCAGTAAAGAGATGGATCGAAGAAAGAAAAAAGTAAGTTAATTATTATTATATATTTAATAAGAAAACTAAAAGAATGAACAATGAAATTTTTTTGTTTTTCAAACAATTTATTAGAAATTGGCCAACTAAAGAAACTGCTAAGTTGAAGTTAGAAATACAAAATGAAAAAGTTAAAAGAGGAGAACGTATTGCTGATGAAGATTTCAACAGGTTCAATAATAAAAATGACAAATTAAACCGAAATGGTATTTAAAAAAATTCAAGTTTTTTAATATTAAGTGACATTTTAATTGATAAATGAAATTGTTTTGGATCATGCTCTAAATAATGATAACGATAAAATAGGGATATAATTTTTAACTCAACATTCAAGTTATAATAATTATGAAAAAATTAATAAAAATTGTGGGTGTTTTTATTTTATAATTAAAAAATATGTCTTCATTAAATAGACTTATATAAATAATTTAACTGGTAAAGTTTTAGTTGAGGTAAAAAAACAATATTTGATTACGCTTTATTAATTTTATGACCACTTAATATTTTTAAGTAATTTACTTCCAGCATTACTGTGAAAAATTAGCAATGTCTGAAATATTTTAATACCTTTAGTTGCTATTTATTATACAATTGTTTGGTGAATATATATATTAATATGTCTATGTTATTTTACTTTAGGATCTGGACGTCTTAATAATAGAAAAAGAACAAAATTTGAAAATGCCTTTGTAGAGCATTTAGAGGAACCAATGAATGGAAACCTGAAGCGTTTTGCTGGAATCAATGGTAATTTTCGGTTTAATGCGTACACATAGCTTAACACTTACTTAAAACATATTTATATGTCAATTTTCATTAGTTAAAAAATTTCTCAGTAAAAATAGAGGAATTATAGTTTTTGGTAAAATATCAATAATTCAGTGCAATATTTGTAATAACTAAAAATGGGTTGTTGTGGTAGTATTTATAAAAGTAAAGAATGATAATAGCATTGTTTGTAATGAAATAGAAAATACAATTACCTTGATTTCTAATTATTACTTTATTATCGTAGTTAGTGTGTTAAAACTATTCTTACCTGATATCCTTTGATAGAATACTGTCATTTGTGTTACGGAAACTGCTTTTATGATGCTGAGTGAAATAATTTAATATATTATATATCAATATTGTAAATATATATTAATACTGATACCAATATGTAAAAATTCAATAACACCCAATAATTTTTCCAATAACTTTCTGAGGCTAAAAAGGTTAATCTTCCTAGACACTCTTTTATCATCTCAAATCACTCATAAAAATTCTGTAAGAATTTTTTTATGATATGTTTAGCCACAACCTCAGAAGTAAAAAGGTTATTCATGTATTGAAGAAAAAAACTTTTCTTAAAAGTTCATAATACATTTTTTGCAGTATCAAAATTATTTTGCTTCTTAGAGAAGAAACAATTAATGTATTAAAAAAATGTAAAATGTTGATAAAAAAAGTCAATAACAAAGAGCATGTTAGGTTTAAAAAAGTATATTTCTACTTCATTATAATATGATCCTTCATACCATAAGCATAAGTTACTTGACTTATGCAATTATAACCTTATTTTATATCTACTACATTATTCACACCTCATTGCCCGTTTCTAAAATTACAAATTCACTTGGATAGATAACACTTTAATATAATGTATAGTAAAAAATTTTTTTTTGTTACTAATTCCAAAAGTGAAAGAGTTTAAGTTTTTTTGAATTTAGTTTTTTTTTATAAACTAGGGTAACTAACTTTTAGTACAACCTCCTTTGTAGAATAAAAAGTCTAGTTTCCCAAACATTTTTTTTTCTTACTATATCTGTGTTTTATTTCAATTTGTCTTAAAATCATATATTGTAAATTTAATTATACACATCTTTATTAATGCATTATATGATAATGATTTTAATCAAGGATAAAGTAAAAGGAATACAAAAAGATTTAATCCTCTTACCTATCACCATGTTTGATATGCATTCTTATTAAAAAATATTTAAAATAAATATTTCATATGGATACTTGGAATGCTCAAAATTACATAGTGGTAATAGTACCAAATTAAATTTTTACATTTAAATTTTTGTCCAATCTAAGCCTTGATTTTAGTTATTGTTACACTTTTTTTATTTATAATGGTTCCTATTATATCAGGGCTTGACTGATTTTTAATTTTATTTTTATACAGAAATGTTATAAAACGATAATAATATGTAAATAAATCACCAGATAAACTTTATATTTTAGATGTTTTGATTAAACAATTAGAAGATTTATCTAACAATGAAAAAAGCAAATTGGGTTCTTTAAAATTACTAGAAGAGTATGAATTCAGTGATAATCATAGTGATGATGAGCCCCCTGAAGAAATAACTATTATTAAAAAAACTACAACTATAAATGAGCCTTTAATAATAAAAGAAACTAATACAGTGTCAAGCTTAGAATCTGTAACATTTAGTGCCATAGAAAATATTGAATTAAATAAAAGTGATCAAGGAGATATTAACATTGATTATATTAACAAAACAAAAATAGAAACTACTTCATCAAATATTTCAGTAACAAAAAGTCCAGGAAAAAACATTTTATTAGAAACAACAGCTGAAAATGTGTCTATGGAAAAACTAGTAAATAATAATTCTATAGAAAAATCAGTTGAAAATAGCACTCTAGAATTTCAAAAATATGAAAATAATCAAAAACGAAAAAGACAGTCTAAAAAAGAAAAAAAAAATGTTAAAATAAAACAACCCCCTAGAACTCCTAGAAATGAAGTTATGGAAAGAAAAGCAGCACTTCTTGAAGCAGTAAGTTTAATAAATTATTATTATCATCTTAATTAATTAACAAAAAATTATACATTTATTCTTTTAATTTTAAATAAAGAGAAAAGTATCCAAAAAATAATTAGACTAGAATTTTTAGAAATAAATTTAAATAGGATGAAGTGGAGAATTGTAAATGAATTTTTTTTCAATACTAAGGTTTTTCTTTTGAACTTACATTTAATATCATTTTAATACATGTAATGACCAGAACTTTTTAATTTAAAATAAAATATTATTCTAAATATTCATAGCTTTTTAACGCAAATAAGTTTTTAACTTGAAGATGTTCAATTTCCAAAAAAAAAAAAATGTTCTATACACTTGAAATAATATACCCAACCTTATTTTTATCAGTTAATTGATTTTACCTACCTATGTGAGATTAGAAATAAATTGTATTAATATAACAATATATTGTATTGTTATACAATATAATAAATCTAATAATATTTAATGAAAGAAAAACAATTATTATTTTAATTGTTAAAACAATTCCAACTTTTAACACTTTTTTAATTTATAACCTTTAAATTATTAACAATCAGTATAAAAATAAGTTATATTTAAGTAAAAAAACAAAGCAATACTCTTTTATTTAAAAAATTTCAATTTAGCAATGACTACAACTGTTAATGTGCACATAAGCAAATGAGAAACAAGTTTATACTATTTATTAGTATTTTTTTTTATTGAAAACATTGTATAGGAGAGAGAACGAAAATAGAACAGTTAGTGACTAACACGCCTTGAAAATGAGATAATGCACATTAGCCACTGCTACAATACTGATTCTTTTATGACGTCCCTCTAAAAATAGATAAGATTTTTTAATTACTAAATTTAATTGCTTCCTTCCCAAAAATATTTATATATAGTATTTATAATTTTTCTATATTTTCAAGATGATTTAACCTTATTAAATCATTTAGTATAATTTAAACTAACTGCATTCTATGAATTTATTTTCTTTGGTTCTAACTTTTGACTCCTAGCAAGTAATTACCTATATTTTAGCATTTATAGTTTGGTAATTAATTCAATATACTTACACTAAGAATAACTTAAAATTATTTAATTAATCCATTTTGGTAATCTGCTGAATTTCCCATTTAACATTATACTAATTGTAGTTATTAATTTTCAGCTCATGGGTAATCTGATGAGAAGTGAAAGAAATACTATTACACAATGTATTTGTTATATAAGGAACAATATGCATCGTTTCATACAAACTCAAACAACTTAGTTAATATTTGATTGTTTTATATCAAAAGAATATTTGTAACACAATATAAAGAGTTCTCATAATATAAAGTAAATTAATTTTTATTGCAAGTGTATATTTTTTTCATTATTGACATAATTTTGAATAATATAAATTTTATTTTAAATTTTTTCAAGTATCTTTAGTCAGACGAAAATATTTACAAATAAATCCTGATGCTAATCATCTATTTAACTATATATGAATTGTAGATTTTTTTATTTACACCTTAACATATACATGATATTTTTCTTTTTTCTCATCAAAAGTAAATTCATCATATCTAAAATATTATGAAAATTGTATTATTGTTTGATGTATTTTTTAATTAAACTAGTTAAGTTTATACGTAGTTACAGAGACATTTATTTAGCCTAGTCAATGAGTATTTTATTTTTTTAAAGAAAATTTTCATTTTTATATTTATATAAGTACAAGCTGTTATTACAAATAAATAATTGTGTTTAAAATATTCAAGATTACAAATATATTTCTTTTTTAAAGGTATGTAAATTAAATTTAAATTATTTTAATATCAATATTGTTGGTTATGTTATTTAAATAAATTGAGTTATTTGTAAATTAAATCATGTTATTATTATTGTTAATGAATAGTGAACTTCTATTGGGTATTTTACTTTATTTTCTAACATTCAATTTGAGGCGCATAGAACCAAAACAGCTTAACCCACTAATATGAAATTATGCAAGACGGACAGTTAAAGTTTTCACTATTTTTCAATGTATTAAATTAATCTTAAAAAAAATAATACACTTTCACCTGTACTAATCTTTGCCTTTTATACCGTCTATAATGAATTAATTCTCTTAAAGTTAGTTAAGTATTGATGGATTAAGCAACTCTAGATATTGATAAATTTATATTAAATGCAATATTTAGTGTGTAAATCCGACATATTGATAATGTTTTATTTACTTAAATATAATATAATAATTAATTAATTGACATAAAATATACATAATCTATATATATATTATATAATGATATAATTACATAGTTATAAAAATGGTAGCACAGAGGCGACGTACCATAGTTGAGTCAAGTATAGACGATAACTGAGAAAGATTAAAATCACTATCATAAGACACGCTTGGATGCAAATCTGTAGATAGTGTTTAATTTTAAAAAATTGATGGATTATTCAAAAGGCAAAGACTTCCTTATTTATATATTCGTTACAAATTTTATGATTTATAAATGTAATATATGAATAAATATTATAGCAATTAAATATAGAGTGAAATTGATATTTAATAATGTAAACGTATCATGCACGAGGTATAGCTGTGTTTTGTGGTCGGACGAGGCGCGGGGCAACGTTGTACGCGAGGCATATGCGGCGGCTGTAAGATTATAAACATATATATATATAGTAAGGCGACATAAGTACGCAAACGTATCATGCACTAGGTATAGCTAAGTTTTATGGGCGGGCGGGTTGGACTAACGTTAAACCTGAGGTATAAACGGCGGTAGAAATATGTACGTAAGCCGCATGCACGCGGATGATAATGGTCAGTCAAAATAAAAATTTGTTTATATATATATAATATTGATGACAAGCACGCGCGTACGGGTACGATAACCAAAAATAAATTTATACAGGAATAGTATTGCCGGCGTGGGGTGGGGTGAATGCGTTATGACAGTCTAGTCTAGACGACGGAATATGCGATAACGCGTTTGGAGATTTACAAATATACATACATACATACATACTAGTGATGGGCATAATCGAATGATTTCGATAATCGAATGATTAGTAATCGAGACATTTTCATAATCGAGTGAATCTCTCGAAAAATCACTCGAAGTTAAAATCGTCTGCTCGTATGATAAGAATAATCAACTATTATTATTTATCGAGAGAATCGAAAAATTATTCGAAATATGAATAAATATACCTATAGTAAATAATTATTAATTTAATTTTGCTTTTTTTATTTGTTGGTGTTTATTTATAATTAATATATTAAACTATAATTTAGGAATAATAATAACAATAATATATTAATAATGCATTATTAATAAGTGCTTTAAATAAAAGACAAGTTGTTATTTTTTTTATTTAATAATTATTACCTATATTTAAAAAAAACCGATAACAAATTTAAAAATAAAAACATAAGATAAGGTAGCAATAGCCGGCTTGACCATCATAATTAAAACACCTGATTCCACACCTAATTGATTTTTCATAAATTCACAACTAGTGAGAGAATCAGAACTCAGTAGTTTAGCCAGTTCAGGACAAAACTTTGTTCTAATCGTCACATACTTCCCAAAAATGTGACAGATAAGGTGTTGCCATGAGTAGCGATTGAACGAGTTGAAAATAAGACTCGAAGTCAACAATTTAATAATAATTCGACTATAATTTATGCTAAATAAAAACTTAAAAATAGTATTCTCTCGTTTCATCGTTTCATGGACATCATTCGATATAACTTTTATTCGATTATATACATTTCAAGATCAAGAAATCATTGTTTTTATAATAAACGAGAAATCATTAGAAATAATCACTCGATTATAGAATAATCAATATTATTCTAATATTATTTATTAAAAAAATCAGAATATCTCGATTATATAATTGATATGATTTCAATAATCGAGATATCTCGATTATGCCCATCACTAATACATACATACATACAGGTGAAACTAATATAAGCGTGTTAATAAAATTTTATAGGAATATATTGTTATTGATGAGTGGTGGGCAGGGTGGGGTGAATGCGTTACGACGTCTAGTCTCAAGGCCATAGACGGGGTACGGGAGTGTAATAACACGTGGCTGGTGGAGATTTACAAACAAACACACAACATACAAGTGAAACTAATATAAGTGTTTTAAAAAGAAAATTGTTATAAATAAATTTACTGGTCTACAAGGAATTTCATCAGATATCAAAATATACTTTCCTTAACCCATTTTCATGGCGATTTTAAATCTGCAATTAGAATTTCGCATATGGACTAATTAATAACAAAATCTGTCTAATTAATATAAAAAAATTTTTATGTTTGATTATTATGTTACGCAGACCCGTATTAAAAAATTTGGCGCCCTCGGGCATATAATTTATACCCCCCCTCATCATCACAATAAATAATAATAATAATATAATACTAATTATTTCGTTCATAATTGATTCTTTGATATTAAAATCCAAAAAATCCAACTTAATAATTAATAAATGAGAATTATTTAATACTTTTTTTAATTAACAAATTAAACAAAATATAACAATAAAAATACAATAAACAATAAAAATTAGTCTGCATTTAGTCTGTCTGTGGATATATTTGACCTTAGATATGTTTTTATACGTCTAAGTGTTGAAAATAACCGCTCTGCGGTACAATTGGTCACTGGAGTACAAAGAAACATACATAATGCTATACTTATAAATGTTTAATAAACAATTTTAAAACCAATATTAATAAAAAAAATATTTATGTATTTTAACTAACACAATTTGTAAATAATATATTTATTATTATTTATACTAGACTAGTAGAAATTACAAATAATTTAAACCGTATAGTTAAAAATAATAAAACTTACATTATTATATAATATAATATAAATGTTATATAGTAATATATCATATGACAATCATCAATGTATCAATTCATCGCATTTTCATAATGCATACACAGTACACACATGACGCATAAGCAAAATACATAAGAATTAAATATAATATAAGTCATAAGTGTATAACGTACTAATAAAAATATATTAAGAGGACGCCATACAGAGAATGAAAAACGGTTTTAAACATGTTTTGCGGGGGACTACTTCATTTGATCTGTATTGATGCTAGAGTTCCAAATTTTTTACCAAATTATAGAGGACAAAATTATCTGTGATCTAGCGTTTTTATTTTTTTGTTAACATAATTTCTAGTACTTTATATTTACTATTAAACATTCCTATTTTTTTGGTTTTTTAAATGTTTTATAAATAGCTTCAGAGTTGTGTTATCAAAATTATAAAAACGCTAGATCACAGATAATTTTGTCCTCTATAATTTGGTAAAAAATTTGGAACTCTAGCGTCAATACAGATCAAATGAAGTAGTCCCGCGCAAAACAGTTTTTATGCAAAATAATGAATTTTTTGGCTATCGACATGTGTCGGTCCCTGGTGGCAATTATAACGTGACGAATTTTTTGTTGAATGACGGTAACCGATTACCCTCACCCTTCAACTGCTACCTTACTATCGATCAAAACCAGTTATTTTTATACTTTGTTATCGACGAACCGGGGTACCATTTAGCAGTCGCTTATCTGAATTTGTAAAATAATTGTTATTATTGACGGATGATGAGACTTAAATTTTAACTTTACTGTGTTCATTTTTACACGTAAATAATGATGCAAATATAATAAAAATATCTATTGATCGGAAATCTGTCAGAAATTTACGTGGAGTTTTATTTTGTAACATTAGAAAACATTCTTGTTACGAATATGAGTCCACAGTATACATTATATTCGTGGGTAGCTGGACGATTCAACCGTCTTTTTAGTATCCGGCGAAAATTAGATATTCTTTCTCCAAAAATTAATTATTTACCAAAAAAATAAAGGTCATGAAAAATTTGTGTATGAATTAAATGTTCACCGGTCCTAATTTATTTATACGTTCTATATTATATCATTTAATTTTTTATGAGTTTTAAGACTCGTGTATCAGTTTTACAAAAAGTTTGTAACACGAATAATAGGCCTTGGCATTATTAAACAGCATTTTACAAATTTCTGATTGACTATGAATAATATATTCATATGTATACATTCTATGTATCATAAATATTATGATACATAGAATATTTCTTACATAATACATTTATTTTATATATGTATTGAGTGGGCGTACGCACTAAACTTACTTGCATTATAGTGAGTATAAACTTAAATTAAATTTTATATGAGCATTTCGACATTCAAATTTTTCAATCTAAAATAAAATCTGCAATTGTGTATTTTTTTAATTCAGAGATAAATATTTTTAATTTACATTTTTTGCACATACCAGGTTTTTCACGCCTATCTTAATTTAAGGTAAGTTATAAATAATAATTCTTTGGAATTTGAACGAAATGGTAGAAAAATAATATATGATAAAGGTATTTTTGATTTTTTTGATAAAATGTGAAATGGCATTTATTTTATGATTTCTATATCCGTTTGTTTGATAATTGGTATAAACAAATGTATCTAATATACATTTGTTTATGTGTATTATTTCTTGGTAATATCTTTAACAAATTTTATACTGACCAAATAAAAATTTATACTTTTATTTTTTGCTTCATTGTGCATTATAACGTTACACTGAAAGTTGATATTTAAACTTTACCACGTTTTGTGTATTTTGTGAAACCCGCGTTACTTATAATGTCACCTAAAAAGCAACGTGCTTGTAAAAGAAAAAATATTTTATCAAAAACTAAACTTAAATTAAGAATGAAGAATATCCAGAAAAGATTCCATAAAGATAAGTCGTAAGTAAATTTGATAACTTAATTTTTGTTGCTGTATATAAAAACAAATTTGCTGTCACTAGAGCTGGCTGCTTATGATATTCCATATTTGTTTCACTCTAATTGTATTTGATTTATAAAATTAAAATTTTAAAAATCATTTCACATCATTTTGAGACTATATTTATCATAAAAATCGATTATATTTATAAATATATATGTATATAATACATATATATGTATATAATACATATTATTTAGATATTAAAAAACATACTTCAAAATTTATACCTTAAATTCATATTTAATTTTTTAATGTTCTTATTATAAGACGAATAATTATTTTATATAGAAAATTGAATGAAATACCACATAATGAGTCAACTTCAAATTATGATGAAAAATATCATCCTATAACAAATATCACTTCATTCAATCATAATTTACTTCAAAATAGTATTAATCCGGATTTATCGTAAGGGTCTTAAATGTTTTTATTTATACAATTTTTTTTTCAAAATATATCATAAGCTTTTAACTTTGTAAAAATGTAGAGATAATATTACCACACATTTTAAACCTTCTAATTTTTAACATAATAATAATATATCTCATTCTGTAAGAAATAGTACTCCTCTAAATCGTAGTTTATTGAAAAATAGTATAAATCAGGATTAATAAATATTTTATTTACATCACTGTTATCATAAAATCTTTTGATTTTTTTTAAACTAAGAATCAGTATGGTCATACATGATACGCCCTCCAGTTCTGAAATGACAGAATGGTCACAATCCAAGTGAGTAATTATATCATAATAGTTTTTTAAATATTTCAACCCCTATTAAGAAATAATTATTACTTATAAAATTATTTATAATTTAATTAAAAATATTTATGAATATCTTTTTCTGTATCTTTTTTACTCAAGTGACTATAGTACATCGGAACATAGTTTAAGTATCCATATGGAAAAAAATAGTGTTTCATCGATTAGTGAAAATGAACCGAATAACCAGTAAAGCATTTCATTAATAATTTACTTATGTATTCAATAAAAACTTCAATTTTCTAGAGAATTAAGTGGTAGAAGAATTGTGAATATATCACATTTAATTCAACAAATTCAAAAGCGTCATGTTGGCCCATATGATTGCTCGTTTGTCGACATGGAATATGAGTCAGAGGTGATCTATGGCTTTTCATCAGTTATCACATTCAAATGTAAAGTTTGTAACATAAAAACTAAATTACATACAGAGGATATGAAACAGTCGGAGATGCGAATAAATAAAGCTGTCGTAAATGCTTGTCATGCAATTGGAATTGGTCATACTCAGCTACAAGAATTCGCGGGATTTCTCGACTTGCCTGTTTTGTGTAGTAGAGGTTTTTTGAATATTCAAACTGAGGTAGCCGAAGTAGTTCATGCTACTGCATGGGATGAAATGAAGAAAGCCGGCGACGAAGAAAGAAAATTAGCATTTGAATCTGGTGACGTAGATATCGATGGCACGCCAGTTATTACTGTTGTCACTGATGGCCAATGGTCCAAGCGAAGCTACAAGACCAAATATGACGCATTATCTGGAGCAGTAAGTCCCTACAAGAACATTATATATTTCTTCTGCTTGTTACACAACTCACTAATATATTTTTTTTAATTTGTTAATAATATTGTCATTTGAATGATAGTTATACATTTATACATTAATTAATGTATAATTAATGGTTGTTTTTAAGACAGTATTAAGTTTAAAATACCAACTTTTTATGTCGCCTCTAAAAATCAAAAATATTTTTACATCAAATGGTTGTAATAAAAAATTTAAATAAAATTATTAAAATAATTCTAACGTTTTGTTTACACGTAGGCAACAATAATTGGACTAAAAACTCAAAAAGTTTTATTTGTTGGAATACGTAACAAATATTGTATAATTTGTCAAAGGGCTTCAAGTATGAAAATTAAAAATGTACCAGATCACAAATGTTTTCTTAACTGGAAAAAAGCTTCAACATGCATGGAAGCAGATTGCATTCTGGAAGGATTTTCTAAAAGCATCGAAATGCATGGTCTTAAATATAACTGTTTGATTGGTAATTAATAAATTATATACAAGTACTAAATTATTATTATTGTGTTATTACATTAATAATAAAAATATATTGCTTGATAGGTGATGGCGATAGTAGTGTAACTAAACGATTGGTAGAAAGTCGACCATATGGCATTGAATTCAATATTAAAAAAATTGAATGTAAAAATCACCTTTTGAGAAACTATACTTCAAAACTTACAGCTATGGCCAGAAACACAAAGTATCCACTTCGTGTTCGCAAGTTCATATTGTCAAATATTCTGCGGTTTAGAAGTGATGTTCAAAAAGCTGCCCTTCATTGGAGAAAAGAAGCAGGACTAACCAAATTACAAAAAATTAAAGGTATCAATTTATAATATTATTTTACTCAGTCAGAGAATCAGATTCTTTATTACATTTTATTTTGAATAACATGATGTTCAGTTTAATTTTACATGTACCATTAACTTGATACATTTTAAGTTTTAATAAATGTATATTATTTTAGGTCTTAAGAACGACTTAATTAATGCACCCTATCATAGACTTGGCCAACATACAAAATGCAGTTCATACTTTTGTACTGGATCAAAAGAAACAACTATAAATTTAGTTCCAGAGGCGGAAACTGGAGAGATGATGAGAGAAATATTAAATATTTCTTCTAGACTCGTTTCTCATTCAGAAAGTTTATTAGAAAACAAGACCTCTAATATTTGTGAACAATTTAATTCTTTGATTAATAAACACGTAGGAGGTAAGAGATTGAACTTTTGTGGAAGAGGCAATTATAATACGAGGGTAGAGGCAGCTGTTGTGGCATTCAACTCCAAAGAATATTTAAGACAAATACATAAAAAAACAAGTAACTGCAGTCCAGGTAAAATATATAGTTCTAAAATTATAATTATAATTTTAGAATTTTTAAAAATTAAAAAATACAGAAATTATTTATTTTTTAATTATTTCACATTCTTATTATTATAGGAAAATTCGGTAAAAAGTTTTTATTGAATCACGAAAGAATAAAGTGCAATACTAGTAGAAGACGACAATTATTCCCCGATAAGAGAAAATGCAAAAAACCTAAATCAAATGGTGCGGATGAAGACTATGGACTAGCAGAACCGCTTATAGAAATATTTTCACCGGAAGAAATTGAGATGAAAAAAAATAATTTTTTGGAATCTTTAGGTCAAGCTGATGTTAAAAAAATTGAAATTGAAACGAGAGATCAGAGCAACAATGCAATGTGGTACAGTGAACGAAAGAAACGCTTGACTGCCTCTAATTATGGTCAGATATGTAAGATGCGATCCAACACAAGCTGTAGAAATGTAGTTTATAATATTTTATACGCACCTGATGTTCAGTCAAAAGCATTGCAGCATGGAAAAATAATGGAAGCTAAAGCTCGACAAGAAGTTGAGCGGTTATTAAATAAAATTGTCAACAATAGTGGTTTGGTAGTAGATCCAGATTTTCCATATTTAGCCGCTAGTCCAGGTAATTAAATCGAATGTTTTATTTGTTTTATGTTAGATTACTATAAAACGACAACATTTTTTTTTAATAATTCATTTTAACTTGTATAAGATAAATTTATAGCTAAAACTGGGCATATAACGCGCTGATATTTACATCGTACATACACTTTATTCTAAGTATTAAAAATTTAATTTTAACTAGCGTAAAAATCAATGACATAAAGAAATTATTATTGTGTTATATTACTATATTACCTACTATACTACGTTTGTCTAGACGGTGTAATAGAAGAAAATTATTTGGTGGAAATTAAATGTCCGTATTCTGCTCGTGACTCGAGTAGTGCTGTAGAAGCAGTAGAAAATAAACTAGTAAGTATCAATTTAATTAAGTAATATTAAAAATAAATATTTATTTTTAAAAACTATACAAATTTTATTTTTAGTTACAATATTGCAAGTTTGAAAGTGCTAAATTAAAGTTAAAAGAAAACCATGTGTACTTTTATCAAATAATGGGTCAATTACACTCTACACGTAGAGAGAAATGTTTTTTTGTAATTTATACTAACAAATGGATAAATATAGAGGAGATATACTACAATCAAACATTTTGGAACGAAAAAATGTCAAACCAACTTAGAATGTAAACCAATCAATTAATAATATATATTGTTAAAAATATAAATAAAAAGTCACTAATATTTTACTTTCATAGGTTTTACATGGAGTGTTTACTACCAGAGATTGTAGATCCCCAGTTCCCAAAGAGATTGCTCAAATCAGATATAAAAGAACCAAAAAAAATATCAAAAAACACAAGAAAAAATTAATATATATAAAATAATTAAAAATTTGTTTGATTAATTATTTTTCTTTTTTTTCCTTCGACTCTATAATGACTTTTTTCAAGGTAAAACCACACTGCACTAAAATCTAACATATGACTGTAAATTTAAGGTGATTGTGTCATGGATAGTGACACTGCATTAAAAGATAAAAAAACTTTTATTCTCTATTCTCGGTCGAAAAGAATCGATTTATAATCAGTAAAAATTTTAATAATTAGTTCCCCAACAATTTCAATAATATTCGATGTTTTAACTTAACTAAGTACTAACTACATACATGTTACTAGATATTATTATTATATATTTCACATAACACGATAAATTATATAAAATTAATTTTTTCATTGTTGTGAATAAATTATTAACTACAAATGTGATACTCATAACATTTTAACGTTTAATAAGCGGTAGCATTTGAAATAATATCATATTATAATCTTATGATATTTTATTATAATTACATATTCATTTTGTTTTATTTTATGAGAGCTTTATCGCCTTTATCAATGAAAATAATATGTAACGCACAGCACAACAGTCAATAGTAGAATGATGTGCTGCTCCAAAATAATATTAGGCGGCCGTACAGGTGTGCGCGTGCTATATGGAATGATGGACAGGGGGTGATTGAAGAGTTCGGTTGTAAAACATCTAAAAGCGCATTCTCTCGGTCATATCGTTGTTTCGTTTGCCCGTATGGCGTCCTCTTAATACTGTTGTCTGTCACAATTTACAATGCAATACCATTGAATATCGATATCACTATACAATTATCATTGTTTTGATTTATTCGGTAAAATAGTTGACCAATTTCTAAAATTAGATTTTTTCTGAATATCTTTATCATCTAGCTATTATAGTCGATTGTAGACAATAATCACGGACCAAGATTATATTATATATATACTACATATCTTAGTTCGTAGCAATAATACAGCTATATAAACAGTAGTTCATAACATTTTTCTAAAATACAAATTAAAGCTAAGAAAGACTCATGGGTTAATATGTGCTCTAAGTTACAACTTTTGCGATAAAGTGGTACCACCATACGTTCTTAACCTTGATGAATCTAATTCATACTTCGCAACTCATGTGCCGCATAATAATACCAACTTCCTTTCATCTCCTTTCAGTCGTTATGAACTCTCCTTAGCTATTTCCTCTAGAAAGTCCACTGCAGCTGGCTTAGATAGTATTTCTCCTTTAATGCTCAAACACCTTCCTATTAAAGCATTTGATATACTCTTATCTATTTTAAATGATTTATGGCTTAATAATATCATCCCTGAATCCTGGAAAACCTTTAAAGTCATTCCTATTCCTAAAAGTGGTGCTTCAAGCCCTGCATACCGTCCTATTGCTCTTTCTTCTTCCTTATGCAAAATAACTGAGTTTATTTTAAAAACTCGCCTCGATTGGTTTCTTGAAGCCAATTCTCTATTACCAAATAACATGTTTGGCTTTCGACGCGATGTAGGCACTATGGAATGTTTATCTTCCTTAGTTGGGTCTGTTTATCATTTGTATTGTAACCGCCTTTTTACTGCAGCTGCCTTTGTTGATATTCGTGGTGCTTTTGATTCTGTTCATATACCTATACTTATTTCTCGTCTTTTTTCCCTCAATATTCCTATTGTGATGTGTAAATTTATATTTTCTTTATTTCATTGTCGTAATCTCCATTTTAACTCCCCATTTGGCTCTACCTGTTATAGAACCACTTATAGAGGACTTCCTCAAGGTAGTTGTCTCAGTCCAATTCTTTTTAACATTTATACTGCAGATATAAGCATCGCTCTTTCATCATCCAACAATCATTCGAGTTTATTTAACGATGACATTATCATTTTTTCTTCCCATAAATCACTTGAGATTGCTGCCTCTAACATTAATATTGCTCTCCAAACTCTCTCTACGTCTCTTCAGTTATCTTTTTTTGAATCTGCTCCGGAAAAAAGTAAAGCTATTGTTTTCACAAGAAAACACATTCTTCAAATTCCGAATATTTATCTTGATAATGTTAGTTTATCTTATTATGATTGTGTCACTTACCTTGGCCTTAAGCTTGACCAAAAACTTCGTTGGATGCCACATTTTAAATACCTGATTTCCACTTTACCACGTTGGTCCAATTTGTTACGTTCTATAGCGGGGACTTAGTGGGGCTCCCACCCCTCTTCACTTCTTCTTGTATTTAAATCTCTTATACATTCCAAAGTAGATTATGGATCTTTTCTATATTCCTCTGCCTCCATCGTGCACTGTAAATTCCCTTATGACTTCTTGTTTACGTACTATCTTAGGCGCCGTTTACTCTACCCCAAATATAAGTTTAGAAGTGGAATGCGCTTGTCCCCCCATCGAAGTTCGTTCTCGACTTCTAGCTTGTAAATTTCTTACTAAACAGTTATCCTATTCTGCCAACTCGATATTTTATAATTATCATTCTCTATGCGCAGTTTGGCGTTATGNTCATTCTCTATGCGCAGTTTGGCGCTATGTTCCCAAAACTCTTCCTTTACTTGCTTCAATCTCTTCGATTTTGACTCCGTACCTTAATATGATAATCACATCTTTAAATCGTTTGCCTATCTATGATGTCTCCTTCCTAGCTCTCATTTATTGCCCACCTATTCACTTTAACCATCACTTTCTTTCTTACTCAAAACTGCAATTACAATCTCTCCCTATTAATTTTGTTAATAATCTATTCAATGAATTCTTATTCTCTAATTTCTCCAATTATTGTTTTATGTTTACTGATGGTTCAGTAAGCTCTAATTCCGCTGGTTTCTCGTTCTTTATTCCTAGTCTTAATATTAAATTCCCAGATATTCTCCCTTCACAATCTTGTTCTTTTACTACTGAGTGTTATGCCATTTCTTCGGCCCTTGAGCTTATTTAATCCTTCAATATTTCTAATGATTTAATAATTACTGACTCTTTATCAGTCCTTTCTTCTCTCTCTTTTAATTCATTAAAAAAATCCAGATCTTTTCTTATTATTAAAATAAAATCATTAATTTATAATCTTTTCTTAGCTAATACAAAAATCGAATTTTTATGGTGTCCTAGTCATGTGGGTATTTTTGGTAATGAGGAGGCTGACCATTTAGCCAAACTTACCAAATTCATTACCCGTCGTCCAACCCTCAATATTCCATCGTCCGACTTCGTTTCATCCCTTAATAAGACGATATTTCTAGCATGGCAAGAATATTGGTCTTCTCCTTTCTCTCTCATCGCAGCTTGGCACAAATCAATTTCACCAACTATTCCCAATCATCCTTGGTTCCATAAACTTCCTCTCTCCCGGTTCCATATATTATCCTTTTCTCGACTAAGACTTGGTCATAATCGCCTTCCTTTTCATGCGTACAAAATGTCCCTTAACAATTCTCCTTTCTGCCCCAAACATGACGATGAAGTTCTCTGCGATTTTCCTCATATAATTTTTGACTGCTGTGCATTTGAAAGTAATCGTTCTATTTTATTTAATAATTTATCTCATCTTAATATCTCTCCTATTAATTGTTACGCTATTCTTAACTCAACTTCTCTCAATGTAATATCTTTAGTTATTTCTTTCATTTATTCAGCTGGTTTTTTTATTTAACGATGTTTACTGTAATTTTGTTGTTGTAAGATCAATTGTACTATTTTTTTTTTTATTATTATTATTTTTTTTCTTTTCTTTTCTCATTTTATTTAATTGTTAAGCTATAATAATACTTTGTATTGAAAGCTAATAAAAAAAATACAAATTACAAAAATATTAAATAAAATGCAATTACTTTTTTTTTTCATTACATTTTTAAAATAAATTTTGCTAAAATATTTTGCCGCCCCTGGGCATATGCCTACCCGTGCCACCCCTAAATACGGCCCTGATGTTACGTATGAATAATCAATACATATATTTTAATTTAAAAAAATACGTAACAAGCAGAATGTATTATGTGTAGTGTATCAATATACACTATAATATATAGTATATATGTAATAATTATTTAAATACTAAGAGTTACATTGAAAATTTTACTAAGACTTCTATTCAAATGTTTTATTACAAATTGAAATTTATTGAATTATGAAGTTAATATTTAATTATTTAATATTGTAGTTTTTATAGAGAAATAATAAAAAATTATAAAGTAGTATATTTTGTCACTTCTGTAACATACGTATAAACATTAAACGTTTTGATGCAATACTGTATGAACAATTTTTTTTTTACTTATGAATTATAAAACATTGGCTTACAAGGAATTTTCATCGGAATCAGAAATATATATTTCTAAATCAACTTTTCTCTCTGTTTTCAAATCGAAAATTTCACTTTTTCTATCATTTCTAAGTTATGATATTATTACTAATTATTTTATAGAACTTTTTATGGCCGACCCCAAGTAGTTGAGATTAAGGCGAGGAGCAAGAAGAAGAAGATAGAATTTTTTTATCACTTTTAATTTTTATATTATTACCAACTAGTTAAATATGAGTATTTACATATAAAAATACTAATTAAAACAAAAAAAAAATGTATTTTCAAATACAGCTTCTCAGCTTCGCTTCGAAGCTAATAAAGAGTGTTTTAAAAGTTGGTTCGTATTTTAAACGACTGTAAAATATTTATATTTTAAACAAAATTTAATTTTCTCTTAACAATCGTGTTGTGGTCTTGTCATTCAAGTATTGAGATTACATTGATTATATGACCACCCAGGCTGGCATAACATTGCAAAATCTGATCGTTGAAATTTTCAACGACACACACATAGAGTTTTGTGATCTCAGCGATGACTCTTCTGGTTTTAGTCTTCAGCATTAGAATCGTTGTTAGTTTGTCTTCATAACCATCGATTTCAAAATTTTGTTTTCAAATTTTTTTTTGTTTTAATTATTTTTTTTATATGTAAATAATCATTTTTTACTAGTTAGTAATAATATAAAAAAATGAAAAGTGATGAAAAAAAGTCTAATTGAAGATTTGAAAACAGCGAAAAAAGTTGAAAAAGAAAAGTATATTTTTGCTTCTGATGAAAGTTTCTTGTAGTCCTGTTTAATTATTCATAAGCAACAAACAGTTTTTTTTTGAAGAGTATTACATCAAGCCCTTTCAATTTGTATACACGTTAAAAGTAAAGAAATATACAACTACTTTATTATTTTTATAATATCTCCGTAAAAATTGCAATATTAAATTATTGAATATCAATTTCATACGTTTTCATTATAAAACTGTGAAAACTTTATTTTTTTTCTTTATTTACAAGTTCATTAGAGCAAACGTTTGATAGGAGCTCATTGAGCAAACACACCTCGTATATGCTATAGATAACAGAAGAGAATAACGTGCACTCAGTGGCGTATTTTGGGGGGATGTCCTCCATGTCTGGACACCCCCCGACTTAAAAAAAATGCCTAATATATTGGTATTAACTTTTTTTATAATATACTATATTTATTTACTATAAAATAAATGGTATTTTAAATAAATAACAAAATTGAAGATAATTTGATAGGATTCGACGACACGTATTTATCTACATTTTATCAGAGATTTCTAGAAATTATTTGGATTTCATTGGGTCATTTAGATAACAAAAATACCCGTAGCAAAAATATAATAACAACGGAAATATTCTGAACTTGTAGTTCATTTTTAAATTTATTTTATAGTTTATCAGTTTAGAGAATTATAAACAAATAATTTTAGTTACCCCTATTAAATATACCGCATTCATAAAAAATACAGAAAAGAATTTTTTGTTATTAAAATAGTATTTAAAAAATAAACAAAAGTTATGAAAGTCTTTATGAATCGTCATTTAGTAAAATTAAAATTAAGTTGTTAAGATAGTAGATACGCTTGTTAATCTAAAAATTTATAATTGGCTGACTTTTTAACTTAATTGTATCCATAACTGTATATTATATTTGTACACTCACATAACAAGAACATTAAATTATTTCAGTTAAGATAAATGTATATTAAATTTGAAATAAAATGTTACAAAGAAAAATAAGATTAAAATAAAATAACAAAACAACAATTAAACATAGAAAAAGTAAAAAAATGTTTGGTGGTATACAAATAAAAATTTCAATTTATAGTGAATATTAAGAAAATTGATATAAAATACAAAAATAAAATTTCATTCATAAAAATATTAATTGAATAGCTCGCCAGCAATAATTTTATTTTTGTGTCTTAATCTTATAAAAGGCATAAAATTTGTATTTATTGGTGTTGTATCTCCTCGAGACATTTTTTCTGCCAGCTCAACAGTAAATGGCCCACAATCATGTCCATTGGTTTGGCGAGATGTCTCGCCTATTTGTAATGTCCATATAGAAGCTATTCCTTTTTTGTCCATCTCCCATTCAATTAAGAAATTTTTTAATATCATTGGATAGGGACCCTCATAGGACTTAAGACTATCATATGATGTCACAGTCTTTTCAGGTATATTAACCATTGTCAATATCCAATGACTCTCATATACATTCATGGACACAAAAAGTAATTTTATTGTGTGAATATCTTTTTTCATCCATCTTCTTACAGCTGGATAACCTCCTCGAAAATACGCTACAATAAAATCAGTGACAACTGCATAAACTTCTGTTCGCCACCGGACTCCTAATAATACGGTTGGTCCGTATGACTAATAGTAGCGCACCGACAAATCACAATAATTGGTTTTAATCATTAATAGTGGAAAATAAAAAAGAAAAGGCTACCATTCATACAATTACTATAGTTTTAATAATACAATTTTAGTATAATATAAATTTACATACAATGACAACGAGAAAAACGTCCAAGCCAAGTCCTCCACGGATTCTTCGACCAAGCCACACGGTCCAGCCAGTGTACGAAAGAAGATCTTCAACAATAAAGAAGATGATGGCCCGAATACAGCACAAAAAAAAAAAACCAGGAACCAGCGTCGTATATTTGACGACCAACTCAACAAAATCCCACTGGATTTTCGTCACCGTACGCACACGTAAAAAAACCGGTCGTGCGTATCATAACAACAGCGTGTACAATACACTACTATATGAGCAATAGGAAAAAAAACGACATGCACGACACGTTCAATGCTGTCCACACCGCTGGTCAGCCATACTCACGGACCGGTTTATCCCCGCTGCAAGCCTTTCAAGTACTCTACATCAGAGGTTCTCAAAGTCAAATGAATCACGGACCCCCATCTAAAGACCTATAGTCTTTGAGAACCTCCGGTTGGGTTCCAGGCGTACTTTTTTTTTTTTGATCATCATTATATTATTTTTCGGAAAACAAGCAAAAAAAAAGTCAAAAAAAAAAATTTACGAAGGAACCCAACCCAACGCATTATGCTAATTATTCTTAGTTTTGCCTATATCGTTATGTGTAAATATATAGCTTTCTGTTTTTAATTTAATTTTGAATTTGATGAAGCACCAGATATAAAAAAAATATTTTTTTTGTATCAGGACTTGAAATTAAAAAAATTTTTAATGTACTCAAATATTTTTATTAACATAAAACATCTTGATAAACATATAAACACTATCAATGGGAAGAATGCATTTGTTTCTTAAACTTTATAATGTCCGAAGTATTAGGAACAATTTTTGAAATTTTCAACCTCAATGCTGTTTCAACGTTCTTCAGTCGATTTCTCTTGACACTTTTTATGTTACAAAGTGTAGAAAATGTCTGTTCACACGAATAAGTCGTACAAAAAGGCACAAGTTGTTTGAGGGCTTTGTTTGCTAAATCTGTGAATTCCGACCGGGCAAGAAACCAAAAATGACATTAATCATTTTCTTCTTTGAAGATTATTTCCCAAGCTCTACTGCAAGACAAATCTACCAGTTGATCTTGTTCATTTTCAGAGAGGATAGTAAGGCTGGCAATATCTTGTTGTTTGAAAGGGTGGCTCATACAGTCACTGTTTTTATCTGGTGCAGGAAAATACTTTCTCACAGCACTCGCTAAGTCTGTCATATGTTCGACAATCATGTCTTGAATCTCAACAGGTAGACTGTCTTCTGATTTGGTTAGAAATTGTTGTAACACAGGCAATGATGTGTAAGACTTTCTTTCAACTCGATTTAACCACAGCTTTAGTTTTTCAATCATTGCTCCGATTTTGTCTTCTACTACGAATATATTAGTATCAGGTCCTTGCAGCTTTAAGTTCAAAACATTCAAATGTGTAAAAAAATCTACCAAGTACACAATTTTGCAGAGCCACGAAAAGTCATTAAGTTTTTCTCTTAAGATGAACTTTTTGTGTGTACCATCACAAAGCAATATTCTTACTTCATCAGCTAGTTCGAAAAAACGTGTAAGAACGTTTCCTCGAGAAAGCCAGCGAATCTCTGTGTGTAAAAATAGCTGTTCGTGTTCACTTCCCATTTCTTGACATAGCTTGGTAAAAATGCGAGAGTTCAAGGGTCGAGACTTAATGTAGTTGACAATTTTGACGAGTTCGTCAAATACAGTTTTAAGCTCAGTTGACATTTTCTTCACTGCCAGAGCCTCTCTATGTATTGAACAGTGTGTCCACCTGACGTTCCGCGCTACTTGCATCACCCGAGCCATCAATCCAGTTTTATGACCCGCCATCGCTCCAGCTCCATCAGTAGTTAACCCTACACATTTATTCCAATCTAGTTCATTTTTTAAAATACAATTATTAAGAACTTCAAATACATCATTTGCATTGTTATGTATTACTTCTTTCCAAAATAACAGATCTTCAATGACATATTTTTCGGGTTCGTAACGGACAAAAGCTAGCAAGTGAGATTTATCAGTAAAATCTGTACTCTCATCTAGTTGTAATGCGAGCATTTCCGTAGATTTTAAACGTGAAATTAATTGGGAGTGCACATTTTCAGATATATCGTCAACCCTTCTCTTAACTGTGTCGTTTGATTTCATAATCAAACTTATTTCTTTGGCCGTAGTTTCATCTAACATTATACTGCACTTACTTTTTGCAGCAGGCATGATAAGCTCCTCTCCTATGTTATAAGGTATTTCCCGACTTAGCTATCAACGGAGAAACAGCATATGATGCAATGGTTGCCTTTTCATTTGTAGTGCCAGTTGCAATTTTTTCAATTTTATTTTTTGACTTTTTCATTTCATTATTTTTTATTTTAAAATATTCCATTGACTTACCAGAAAACTCGGAGTGTTTTGTTTCTAAATGCCTAAGCAACTTAGCAGGTTTCATTGCTTCATTGGAAAGTATTTTGTAACACAAACACATTGCGGTTTTTGTTCAATGTCTATACCCGCTTGCACAAATCCCAGGTTTAAATATTCATCACAATATTTGCGTTTTTTGGCTTTATTGACACTATCACTAGACTTTGAGCAAGACGGCTTGTCAAGGTTAGGTGGGACAAGGGCCTGTCTGCCGCCTCCATTAGTTTCAATCGGCACTTTAGTTGCACGTACAGTACCCATCTTTAACCAACAATCCATAGCTAATTTCTAAAGACCAACACTCAATTTTTTATTATTATATTGTAAATTTACCATATAATAATATACCACGTAGGACATAAGTCATTAACAACACAATATTCCGCGACGCGACGTAAAACGATCGAGACGGCTGCGATGGGCAAACTAATTTTAAATACTATTATAGGTATCTACGATTAATGATGAGCGTAATCTGTCTTTATGCTTGTTAGTTATCAATTTTCACCGAGTATCAATAATAATACTGGTAAATACAAAATTATAAAACTATTAATAGATTTATCGCGGTACACCAGTTGAAAACCACTAGTATAGATTATAGAAAGTACTTTCAAACACAAAATAACGTTTATTAACAGCAGCCTATATTTGGGTTGGGTTTGGGTTAGCTCCGCGGACCCCCTGATATGGGCTCTCGGACCCCTGGTGATCCGCGGACCACACTTTGAGAAACTCTGCTCTACATAATACCCGGCGCGGACGCGGAGATAAGCCGGCCATCAGCTGACTACTTTGGTGCTGCCCAACTTGCTCAAACAACTTCACCTTCTGACCGTTTTACANGACAACTGCATAAACTTCACCTTCTGACCGTTTTACTATCATTTTAATGTACTCATTAATTGTGTCTGAAGTATACCAAGATGTGTGCGATTTAAATGAAGGTGCATTATACTGATCAAGAGATTTTGTGTTCTGATCTTGCATTACTTCTGCAAGTGTAACCATATTTAAACATTTTTCATAAAATTAATAAAAGACTTTGTTGAACAATTTACTATTATTTAGGTTTATTTAAGGTTTTGGAATATGAAATTAAACACGTATAATTACTTTTGTTTAAAACGTCCATGGACCCCCTTAATGACACGCCTCTGCAGAAGTTATATTAATTTAACTCGTATTATAATTAATTATGTTTAATAAATAATATTTTTTTATTTAATTTTACATAAAATAAATAGATTAAATAACTAATTACCTTTTTCTTTCTCTGGTACTTTTATTACTTCAATAGTGGACAGAGCAAGTAAATTTACGTCATTCGGCGTATTTAAGGTCAAAGGATTAGAACTAACTTTTGGCTCTAAAATAATTTATGTTTAAAAATATTACATATTTGTTTCAAGAATGAAAACTTCATATTTTTTAAAAATGAATTATATTTTAAAAGTTGTATACTTTTTATGACTTTTTCATCTTCTTCGGATGAATTTCTTTTTAAATTTGGTCGAGCAGTAGTATTAGAAGATATCTCAAAAAGTTGTTTTTTTATTTCGGATTTTTTGCGTTCCAAATTTTTCTTATGAAAACTCTTAACGGATCATAAAAATATATTTAATTATATGATAAATTTATTTAAGAAATCTGCTTTAAGTCCAAAAAATGGTTTAGGGTATACCCTAAAATCTTTTTATTGAAATAAAGCATAATAAAATATACCTTTTCTAACAAATCAGCTGATATTAATAGCGGATTGTCTTTTGAAATTGCTATATTTTTTTTTTCTGTTGAATTTAAAATTTTATTTTTATATTTTTCATTCTAAAAAAGTGTTCCGAATTCTCTTTGCTGCANATTTTTCATTCTGAAAAAGTGTTCCGAATTCTCTTTGCTGCATCATATTCTAGGTAACCAAAGAGATATTTAAATAAACAAATAAACTATACTTAATATTATATTATTATCTTCGATAAAAATTGAATTTCCCATAAAAATCCAATAGAAAAAATAGCAGAATAATATTAAACATTATGTTATCGCATTTATATTAAGGGGGTTGATAGTTTATTTTATATTTTTGAATCAGACAAACCCCAATAACATAGCTAAATTGAATAAATATATTAATATAATTATAGTTACCAATTTTTCTAGAATAATTTTATCATTTTTATTCGTTTTTCGATACGTTCATTTTTTTGGAATAATGAAATTTTTTATAGGATAAATATTTTTATTAATAATTGCTGCAAATTGAATATAATTTTAATAATTATTAATTAAATAATCAATTTCGAAAAAGGTTTTTAATATTAAAATAGTTAAATTAAAGTAAAGCGACTGAATTATTGTTATATATGAATAAGAGAACTTATTATTAATTTTTCTTATATTTTATATTAAAAAACTTTTTCTCTATTCGAAATAGTTAGTTTAATTATTAATCTTAATAGTGTTTACAGATAATTCTTCCATCTTTAGTTGACTTTTTTGATATTTGTCCTTTATTTGTATTATTTAAAACACAATTGGAATGCATGAAACGACGATTCCATATTTCTTCAACTCTGCGTATGACCTTATGTAAGTTTGATTCATTTGTTTGACCAAAAATATTTTTTTCACTTGCCATATCAATAACTAATTAAATAAATCTTAATAATTACACAAGACGATAGTTTATTTTTCACGGGAAAAAACGAAGTGAACTGAAATGTCGATAAAATCAACATTTACATCTAATTGTCAAGGAAACTTAATTGTAAAAATTCATTAAAAAAAAAAATATATATATATATTAAAGATATTTTGAAGAAAAACCTTTTGTATTTGTTTGTTTATTTATTACATTAGTTTACAAATGATAGGGATTTTTTTATGAAAGTGCAAGTGGAATAAATTTGATATCGGTTAACAGAATATTTATGCATATAAAATTTAATCTGTATGAAATAAAATATCAACGTTTGGATTTATTCTCTTGCAACTATTAAAAATTTTGCCCATGTGAAATTGCTATTTCCATTTAGTTATTAACAAAAAACATCATCCCATGCGATTATAATCAACATAAAAATTTATTAAGTTGAATATATAATATAGTTTAACAATTTAATTAATAATTGAATTAATGACATAATAATTCTGATAAAAGAAAATAACAGGAGATTTGAATTAATTTTAACGACTTTACAAATCGAAAATAACTTTAGGGTTTAACTACCTTATAGGTTTAATTATTATTTGCATTTTTAATGTTATTATTATTATTTTTTTTTTTTTTTTTGACAATAACGGCTATCTTTGTAACTTCAATATATATCAAGAAAATGACAAATTATCCAAGAAAATCAAGGAAATTTTAGAGAAATATTAAGATACAGAGCCCAAGGAGATAACCGTTTAAAATCATTTTTGGAAGCGGAAGAAACAATAAAATATACAAGTGAAACACTTCAAAATGAAATAATTGAATCCTGTAATAAAATTATTTTAAATAAAATCGTAAAAAACATAAATGCCCAAAGATGTTTCAAAATACTTGCTGATGAAACGGCCGACATTGGTGGAAGCGTACAAGTAACTTTGTGTGTTCGATATTTAGATGTTGAAAATATGTTTATCAAGGAAGAATTCTTCAATTTGTACCTACAACAGATACTACTGGAAAAGGTTTATATATTATTATTCAAAGTTTACATTCATTTAACGTAGAAACAAAATACCTTAGAGGACAGTGTTACGATGGATGTGCTTCTATGTCTGGTCAATTTAACGGAGCTCAATCTCTTATTCACCAAAGTTATCCGCTTGCGACGTTTGTTCATTGTGCTGTTCATGTTTTAAACCTTGCTATTTCTTATTTATCTTCTATACAAGAAACACGAAATTGATTAGGAACAACATCTAAAGTTAGAGATTTTTTCATATACCCAAAGCGAAAAGATGTGTTGAAAAGTCAAATCGAAGAAAGTCAAAAATGTATAACTAAAAAATCATTAAAACAATTATGTGCGACTAAATGAGTTGAACGTTTTTATGCTGTCAATGATTTTCTTGAGCTTTTTGTGTACCTAATTGAATCGTTATTTATAATTTCGAAGTGGAATGACACTGAAACATCATCAAAAGCAAGTAATTTACGATCATCAATACTGAAAGGAGATTTTATTATTTGTTTACTTATTATAAATAAAGTATTTAGTTATGAGTTACTTTGTTTAAAACAACTTCAAAGAAATTAGCAGGTACACAGCATTGTTATTATCAATGGTAGTAAGGCACATTGTTGTGAGTTTATAAATACACTAACTGTCAATACAGAAAGTATATCTATGATAGTCATAATTGATAATAAACAATCCGTGACTGCGACATTGATATCATATAAACCATTTAGCTACCTGTATTTTTAATCATATCATCATGTGTATTGTACATGTATATTAACTCAAAAATTTGAAACTTTAAATGTTTATATCTAATAAACTAATAAAGTTATATTAAAAATTCAAATGCCATTTACTATTTAATTAAAAATCCAAACATTTTATTATATTCAAAATATGTGTTCCCATTTAAAAGACAAAAAGACAAAGTTGACACCCTTACAAGGCATAAGGGATGAACATAAAAAGTTTTAAATAGTTAATAATTTAAGAATAATATGTAACTAAAGAAAACCAAAAATAATGTTTAAATTATATTTATTCTAAAAGTAAATGAGTGGGTTATGATAAAAAAATCAGTCTGTATACAGTAATATAGTTTATCATTTGTAAAGCTGGAAGTAAAACATTTTTGTAATGTTTTGTTTAATTGTAATTATTACTAGACCAGGAATTAAAAAATTTATAAACATTTTTGAAAACGACAGTATTATTAATTTTGCAAAAAGAAGAAAAACAAAATATTTTAGTATATAAGACAAAATGGAATGAATCGTAGAGGAGAGAGGACCTCAGGAGCACCGAAGGTAATCTCTTTTCGCGCGGTACGTTTATGACATTAAGTTTTCATTTTGTGTATTGTTTTATTGTGTTTTTAGTGTATATTTATTTTATATGTTTTGCATTGTTTAATTATATCTATAATAAATACATTTGAGTTATTATTAAACTTTTATTACTTTAAGTTAAGACACTAGGGTTATTTCTTTTAAGATACAACAGTACCAAAATTTCAAATTTCAAATTATTTGTCAATTCCTAAAATAGTAATTAGAAAAATAGTAAGTTTTTTTTACGTCAGTAAACATTTCTATAATTTTCGTTTGTGAGGTTCATTAAAAGTTGGACACCACCGGGGAAATCATTCAAAATACGTCCCTGCGTGCACTAAAGGAAAACTAATACTATATGCTGATATTTATTTATACAGACTTCAAATTTATTAGTAACTTATCTTCATAGCAATTATAAACAATTCCCATCAAATTTTAAATGTCTTTAATGAAAATGTTTGATTATATATAACTATTTACATAATATGTATATTATAATACATGCGTGTGTTTCCATAAAACAAATAACCCATTGAAAAAAAAACGTTTTGTTATAACATTTACGGCGTATTATACTAGTCAAACATACTTTTTTTTAAACCCGTAGGTTAGTTAGAAACTCCTTTCTATTCTTCATGGTCATTAGCTATATTTTTAGTGCCTTATAACTTACAATTCTTGCATCTTTTTTGATCTGTCGGCTGTGAAAGGTCGACCAGAAGGTATTAGCTTCGATGCGAAGCTGAGAAGGTATTGGTTTTACTATGATGTGTTTTTTTTTTTTTTTTTGTGTCTGTTACCACTTTTTCTCAGCTCTCACCGAACGGATTTCGTTCTACGATACGTCAAAAGATCACAAATTGTATCTAGTCAAAGACATAACCCTTCAAAATTGAAAAAATTTCCCTCGTTCCCCGTAAATGGGGGAAAACTCCAAAAAAATTACAAATTTAAAAATCGCTAATTTTCGAAATTTTTTCAATTTTTTTTACTAAAACTGCCGTAACTTTTTCAAAAATCAACAAATCAACATCATTTTTTTTTAAACTAAAACCTTAGATATTTTCCTTTCATTTGATATAATTTTTTGTAAATTTGACCCTTTATCTGCCCACAGGGGGGGATTTAAAAAGACAACTTTTTCACAAAAAATTAACTTTTTCAACTTAACTTTTGAAAATGTTCCGGAAGGTCTGACACTTTTATATATATCTTAAATTAAAGCTAATGTAATATACTTTAATTTAAAAAAAAAAAATTTGACCTCTGGACTTGTCTTCATGGTGAAAATGGCTATCGAATGCTATTTTCGTGTGAAAATTCTCGATTTTATTTTTTATATTATATTTAACTTTATAATGCTATAACTTATTGAAAAGTGTATGGATCCACACAATTTTTTTTATGAGAAATAATATTTATATCCCTTTTTCATTCGATATACATTATCTTAATCAGGATATAAATGAAGAAATAGCAGATCATGTAGCTTTTGGAATAATCCACCAATTTTTTAAAATTAAACACTATTTAAGATTTGCATCGAAGCGTTTATTTTTGATAGTGATTTTAATCACTGTCAGATATTATTATACTTGATCCAACTATACCACGGCACCACTGTGCCCCGACCCCCCTGTGCTGGGTTTTTTTCTTTGATTATGTCCTAAAATATTGTGCTGTGCAGTATCTTTGGATATCTTTTTGAGAGTCCCATCATTTTTCTATTTTCTCCTCCTAATCAAGATGTGCGGCAGCACATCTCCTCTCATTATAGAGTCGGAAGGTGACCCGAACTTTAACGCTTATAACAGCGCGCCTGATCTGCGTGTATAGTGGCTACACTGGTCACTTAAAATAAATATAGTTTAAAAAAACTAAAAAAACACGCTTTTAAAGCACATCGAACTAAAAAGTAAAAAATAATTTTTAGAATAAGCTTAAAATAATTATGAACAAAAAATACTAGAATTATTGTGATAAATGCATCGGGTGCTCAATATACGAAAAATATGGCACAAAGCACCCACACTTTTATCACAACAATACTAGTATTTTTCGTTCATTATTGTTTTAATTTTTTTTTAAAATTATTTTTAACTTTTTAGTTCGATTTGCTTTAAAAGCATGTTTTTTTAGTTTTAGCTACGATGCGAAGCTGAGAAGGTTGTGTCTGTATACGCTCAATCTCAGCTCTCACTGAACCGATTTTGATGAAAAATATGTCAAAAGATCACAAATCGTATCTAGATGAAGACATTACCCTCAAAAATTGAAAAAAATTCCCTCGCTCCCCGTAAACGGAGGAAATCCCCCAAAAAATTACAAATTTAAAAATCGCTAATTTTCGAAATTTTTNCGTTCCCCGTAAATGGGGGAAACCTCCAAAAAAATTACAAATTTAAAAATCGCTAATTTTCGAAATTTTTTCAATTTTTTTTACTTAAAACTGCCATAACTTTTTCAAAAATGAATATATCAATATAATTCTTTTTTATATAGATGTGTAATATTATTACCTTTCGTTTGGTATATTTTTTTCATAAATTTAACCCATAACCTGCCCACAAGGGGGAATTTAAAATGACAACTTTTTCAAAAAAAATTAACTTTTTCAACTTAACTTTTGAAAATGTTCTTTTTGACTTTTGAAGGTCTGACACTTTTATATATATCTTAAATTAAAGCTAATGTAATGTTCTTTATTATGCAAAAAAAACATTTCGGACTTTATTTTATCTTCACGGTGAAAATGGCTACCAAATGCTATTTTTCTGTGAAAATTTTCGATTTTGTATTTTACATTTTTAACTTTATTATGCTATAACTTTTTGAAAAATGTATGGATCAGTACAATTTTTTCATGAAGAGTAGTTTTTATATACATCTTTCATTTGACATACTGTTTTTTTAAATCCGACCATTTCCCTATATACGAGGGGGGTTCAAATCTAAAAAATGCATGTAGAAAGTAGAACTTTTTCAACTTAAATTTTGAAAGTGTTCCGGAAAGTCTGACACTTTTATATATATCTTAAATTAAAGCTAATGTAATATACTTTATTATGCAGAAAAAAATTTTCGGACTTTATTTTATCTTCATGGTGAAAACAGACATCAAAGTTTATAAAAAAAATACGATTTTTGTAAAAAAATTCTTTTTTATATTTTTAACTTTATAATGCTATAACTTTTTGAAAGATGTATGGATCAATATAATTTTTTTTTTATAGATGCATGATGTCTTTATCTATCATTTGGTATATATTTTTTTTATATCTGACCCTTTTTTGCCCACAGGGGGGGATTTAAAATGACAACTTTTTCACAAAAAATTTACTTTTTCAACTTAAATTTTGAAAGTGTTCCGGAAAGTCTGACACTTTTATATATATCTTAAATTAAAGGTAATGTAATTTACTTTATTATGCGAAAAAAAAATTTCGTCCTTTATTTTATCTTCACGGTGAAAATGGCTACCAAATGCTATTATTGTGTGAAAATTCTCGATTTTATTTTTTACATTTTTAACTTTATAATGCTATGACATATTGAAAAGTGTATGGATCAACATTATTTTTTTATGAGAAAT
The DNA here is from genome assembly GCF_025091365.1 of Daktulosphaira vitifoliae. NCBI lineage: Eukaryota > Metazoa > Arthropoda > Insecta > Hemiptera > Phylloxeridae > Daktulosphaira > Daktulosphaira vitifoliae. The sequence continues at coordinate 1,599,156 of NW_026099574.1, forward strand.
AATATTTCATTCTACATACTTTATCTTAATTAGGATATTATAAATGAACTAGCAGATCATGTAGCTTTTGGAATAGTCCACCAATTTTTTAAAATTAAACACTATCTAAAGATTTGCATCGAAGCGTTTTTTTTTTATAGTGATTTTAATTACTGTCAGATATCATTATACTTGATCCATCTATACCACGTCACCACTATGCCGCGACCCCCTTGTGCTGGTTTTTACTCTATTTGTGTGCGCTACTACTAGACTATAATATTCAAAATTTTTTGTTAACATGTTGCTATATAAATCATTTCTAAAAAAAATTAATGCTAGTTTCTCCTGAATTAATAATGGATTTTTACAATTATAATCAAATTTTATAGTACGCTATTGAGTAGATCTTTTTAACAACTTTGTTTTGATTTAAAGTTAAAGTAAATCATTAAAATTAATGAAGTTCTCAATATTTCAATTGTAGAATTTTTTCAAACAACAAAAGTTACTAGGAAATTAACACTATTACTCCTATTTAAGTTATCTATTACCATAAAAATGCAAAAAAATATTGAGCTTTTCTGATAAATTTACAATAAATAGTAATTATAAAACTTTCTGACTGCATATTGATCTTAACGATACAATTTTTTTAATTGTCATAAAATTTTCTATTTAATTATGTCAATGTCAAACTTACCAATTGAGCTAAAAGTTATGGTAAAATAAATTTTTTTTTTTTTTTATAAACATTTACAACAATCAACTTTAAACGATTAACAAAATTGGTTAAATATGTCATTTTCCTTATTTTTAACTTATTAATAATCAAATTAATATTAAATATTATATCAAATCAGTATTAATTTAAAACAATTTTTTTTGTTCTTAATTATTTTTTTTTATATGTAAAAACTATTTTTTAATAATATTAAAACTTAGAAGTTATAGAAAAAGTCTAATTGCACATTTTAAAACATCGCGAAAAGTTGATTTAGAATAGTATATTTTTGTTTCTGATGGAAGTTCCTTATAGTCCAGTGTATAAAACTTATAACTTTGTTAACTGTTATAACTTTATCAAAAATGACCAAATTAGTATATATTTTTTTTATTTAGATGTTGTCTTTATCTATCATTTGGTTTTTTTTTATAAATCTAACCCTTTACCTGCCCACAAGAGGGATTCAAAATATTAACTTTTTTTTTTTTAGTTAAAGTAAATCATTAAAATTAATTCAGTTCTGGATATTTCAATAGTAGAATCTTTTTAAATATCAAAAATTACTTAGAAATGATTACTATGATTTCTATTTAAGTGTTCTATTACGATAAAAATGCAAAAAATAATGAGTTTTTCTGATAAATTTACAATAAATAATAATTATAAAACTTTCTGACTGCATATTAATCTTAAAAATAACATTGTTTTAATTCTCATAAAATTTTCTATTTAATGATTCATTCTAGTCAACGAAGGAGTAATTTTGCAGAATAGCAGAAAAAATTCCCAACAAACTTTTTTTTTTTTTGTTTTAATTAGGCAATTGGTGGATTATTCCAAAAGCAACATCAACTCTTATTTCTTTAATTATATCCTGATTAGTAGTTCTTTGATTTTAAAATATAATATATGAATAAATACTAATTATAATTATTAAATTTAGTATGAAATTGATATTCAATAATTTAATATTGTAATTTAAACGGAGAAATGATAAAAATAATAAAGAAGTTGTATTTTGCTTTATTTTTACGTGTATAAAAATTTAAAGGGCTTAATACAATAATTATCAATAAAAACTGTTTGTTACTATAAATGAATGCACTGGACTTCAAGGAACTTTCATCAGAAACAAAAATATACTTTTCTAAATCAAAGTTTCGCGTTGTTTTCAAATCTGTAATTAAACTTTATCTATCAGTTCTAATTTTTTATATTATTACTAATTACATATAAAAAATAATTAAAAAAAAAAAAATTGTTTTCAAGTTATTACTGATTATTACTTGATTATTATGAGGCAATCAAGGGAAGGTCACGCTTTCGTGTCGCTCCCAGTGTAAGGGTCGGTTTCTGAGGTTCTCATTAACAGTTTTTTGAGATTTTGGTGTCAATCTACTCTAAAAAGTGCGCGTTCAGANAATTTTTGATAAAGATTTATGAAAGTTTATAGCAAAAAAAATTGAATATATTACCATAACTTTTAGCTCAATTACAAATTTAAAATTGACATCTAGGCCAGTCAACAAAGGAAAAATTTCTTAAAAAATTCCCAACCAAATTTTGTTTTATTAATAGTTGAATTAAAATATGTATAATGACATACTAATAGTCTTCATTGATTGAAATTGAGCTTTTTTTTACAGCCTCGCCAAAGTTCAAAAATATGAGCTATTTTAATTTTCTCAAAAAATATTTAACTTACAAAAAAAAGTTTCGTACAAAAGTTGTTTAAAAAACAATTATAAACAAACAAATTATTTTATAGTTTTTCATTTAAACAAATATTTTTCGAGTTACATTACATTTACATTTACTATCTCCCACATCTTCTACGCTCATATCAGCTGTCCTCGAATTGCATTCAATAGCATCTCTCCATCTCTTTTTTGGTCTTCCTCTATCTCATCTTCCTTCAACATTCATTTCTATAACTGTTCTTACAGCTTCCGATTCTTCTCTCCTCATAGCATGACTAAACAATCTAAGTCTATTTTCTGTCATCTTATCCACGATTGATTAACCCAACTTCCTCTTATATGCTCGTTCCTTATCCTATCTTCTCTAGTCACTCCACTCATCCAACTAAGCATTCTCATCTCTGCTACACTTATTCTCTGCTCTACTTTCTTATAAACCGCCCAACACTATGAACAATACATTATAGCTGGCCTCACAATTTCATACTGAATTTGAAAACTATAATTATTCTTTATTCATATATTATATTTTAAAATCAAAGTACTACTAATCAGAATATAATTAAAGAAATAAGAGTTGATGTTGCTTTTGGAATAATCCACCAATTTCTCTAAATGAAACACTATCTACAGATTTGCTTCGAAGCGTTTCTTATGATAGTGATTTTAATCACTGTCAGATATCATAATACTTGATCCAACTATGCCACGTCACCACTGTGCCTCGACCCCACTGTGCTACCGTTTTTTAAACTATATTTATTCACAGTAATACTAGTATTTTTCGTTCATTATTGTTTTAAGCTTATTTTAAAAATGATTTTTAACTTTTTAGTTCGATAAGCTTTAAAAGCATGTTTTTCAGTTTTTTTAAACTATATTTATTAACTTGATGGTCTTTCATAATTGTTCTATACAATGTATTGTTGTTAAATTCATTGAAACTTAGAAATAAAGTTTACTGCCAACAAGTTGGATAATAAAAAATTTCAGAGCAATTATCAAATAGGAATATTCAATTTTATATATGGCCACTATTAAATAATGTCACAAATGATGATTTTCAACAAACTATTAATTCAGACGGATTTTTGATGAAATATAAAATTAAAGTTATAGGTAAACAAAAAACCTATAATATCTAAAAAATTAAACAACTAGGAATCTATGTTTTTTAATATTTTAATAAAAGTATGTGTATAATTGTATCAATTTTTATTATTTAAAAATTAAAATTAAAAAAAACATTTGGAGGCTAAATTAAGGATAGATATACTTTTTTTAAGAGGCAAAATTAATTGTTGAAATTTATTTTTTTTAATAAAATGTTAATAATTTAGAACAACTTTTTAAGTGTTTGATAAACAGTAATCAATAATGAACATGCTGCATTAAATTTTTACACAACTAAATATTGTTACCTAGTTAGTTCATTGTTATTATTTTATAATTTTACTTAAATCATAAGTAGTATATAATGTTAAATTAATAATTTTAATTGGCTATCTTTAATATTACTTAATATATTTTTAAAAAATTGAGATGAAATCTTCAAAAATTTTATCTTATTGATATTTATTTAAATTAGCTGTGGATTCTACATTGGATTTAATATATAATTTAAACTAATTATAAAGTACAATTTATTTAATTTGTAATATCATTATCTACATCTTACTTTTGAAAAACGATATAAATGAAATATTTATTTAAATACTTTTTCAAATTTTTTATTGTTATATGCTTATTTTTTTTAATTTCTGGTTACTCTTATAGTAGTCATTAACAAAATAAAACTATAATCATGCATACTATAGTATTTATAGTAATCTTCTGATATCATCAAAAAAATGTATATGTATTTTTGATTTAAATTAAATTATTCAAGATTATCTAAAAAGGAGGATTTTACTTGAATGTGTAATAAGTTTTACAATTATAATTTTTTTTCTTATCCTATAAATACTAGTTTTATTATTTCCCTTAATATTTTGAATAGTATATTACTTGAATCTCAAAAATTGGTATAGACGTGTCTGCACCATTATAGTATGATTTTCTTTTAACGTTCTCTATTTTTGAATTAAACAACTATTACTGTATATTATCAATAAATTTATTGTGAAAAGCAGTGGCGCGAAGATAAAAAATGAAGTTATGTATTGCTTACATGAGAATAATTGATTTTTTCAATTTTATTTTATAATGATATCATTTATCTATATAAATTAAATTCTAAAAATGTATTACCCTAAATACTGAAGATTACAACGATTACTTACAATAAAATTTTGTTATTTAAAAATATTAATTAACAATAAATATTAGAATTATTGTGAAACGACTATTTATAAACCGTATTATGGAAGAAATATTAAAATATTAAAATCTAAAAAAATAAAAATAATACATATCATCAAATACATTTAATCTGTTTGAAATTGTTGATTAAATCATTTTTTATCATAAATTAATTAACTCACATGAACGTTTGAATATTTACAGTCATTTTTACTGGATTAGTTAACAATAATAAAAACTCTATTGTGTTAAAATTAATTTAATTAATTATTTCACAATTATAAATATAAGTACTAAAAACTATAAAATAATACAATTTTTTTATTAACTATAACTCAATTTTCACTAGTCATTTTTTTTATTTATAACTGTTGTTAAGTTTCGGTCTTCTCTCGTTATGTTTTCATCATCCCAACCCCAAATTCCATCACCATTAGTATGAGAACCATCTCCAGTTCTACATGCTCTCTTTAAAATCATTTTGCTAGGAACAGTTTTCATATCATATGCCCATCCAATGAGACCAAAAAAGTCTATAAAAGCTGTTGTCATATTTGTTCTGTAATTTCCCAGCTCAGCAGCTTTATAATCCCAAGGAAATGTATGATGATAATTATGCCAACCTTCACCTAATGCTCCAATTGACACAGATAAGTTTTCAGAAGGCTTGATAGAACTATTAGATAAAAGATATATTTTTAAAAGATAATAAAAAATAAAAAATAAAACTTACGCATCATAAGGTCTATTTCCCCAAATATGAGCAGCACTATTAACTAGCCATGTCATATTAAGAGTGAATACATAGCGTAACATAGTAGGAACAAAAAATGCATTAATCCATGTCTCATTCCACAAGTACACTGGAATAGCAGTCGGGATATAAAAACACATCAATAATAAAATTGGAATATAAAACCTAAAACAAAATACTAATTTAATTAAAACCATTGAAATTGCAACATATTATAGATAATACTAAGGTAGATCAAAGAATGTCCTTCATCAAAATTTTAATGAAAACTCTTAACTTTATTATTATATACATTGAAAATATAAAAATTAACTAAATCAAAACATTTTGATGGGAACTTTTGACCATTGTTTTTATTTGACGAAATCGTTAGACTTGAGATTTGGTTTTTAAGTATTCCATTATATATTCAAATTAAATTGAATGTAAATTTTACTAATATTTTAAAAGTGTGCCCACTTATAATATACATAAATATTATTCAAATGGCAAAAGAAAATTATTTTTAATAATTTTAAGCTTACTTGAGATTAATCCACGCGATCAATTTTTGACTCAAAATTTTTTAACTAAAAAATTTGTACTCTATAGTAAAAATTAAACTATTTTGATATACTAATAATAATATTTTACCAAAAATTGAATAACAGAGGTCGTTTTGTGTTTTTCAGGGTATTTGGTTAAAATACTAAAAACAAGTTGAGTGACCAATAAAACTTTTTTAAAAATCTCAAATCTTCATGAAATTTCTATTTCAATGTATATGATATAGTTAAAATAATTTTTATTAACATTTCGATGATCGACTCTTTTCGATCCACCCTAACAAATATTCAATGAATACTTGTTAATTTATATGTGTATTACAGGGGCTTAGTTATAAGAGACTACAGGTTTCAAAATTAAAAATTTTATTTTTAACTGGTAATTTTGTGATGCAGCAAGTTTTATCGTTCACATTTCCTGTGTTTCCTAAGATTCTTAAAAAATGCCCCTGAATAATTTAATTACAATAATTCATTTTACATTTTCTGAAACATAACAATAGGATCTTTCTGCAAATCGCTCATATCTATTATTTTGCACTTTTCGTAATAATCTGGGTGCCTTTTTACAACTAACCAACCAACATGTGAAAAAAAGAAACCTCTTTTAGCATTATGAGGATCAGAGTTTGTATCTGTGTATTTATGATGTATTCGGTGATCCATGCACCATTCATAAATATGATTCTATAAATAAAAAAACTTAAATTTTGTAACTAAACGTTGTTAATGGATTTCGAATACATACTTCAAAAGCCATAGTACTCATCAACATTAATAATACTCGTAGCGGCCATTTAGCTTTATACGATTTATGGGACCACAAACGATGTAAGCCAGCTGTTACTCCTATGCCTGACATAGACCAAAAAAGTATTCCTGTTAAACACATTTTATTTAAATTTTGTTAAAATCAAACACTCTATTCAATAAAAAAATAATTATAAAAAAATTTCAAACTATACTATAATAAACACCATACAAATATTGCTTAATTAATTTTTAATAATTTTTAACTTGTGAATAATATTAGGAAATCAATCAAAGAGAAATGTTCCTCAGCCATAATGAGGTTGCATCGATCTACTTTAGTCAATGTAAAAATCCTGTTAAATTATTGTAAGGTACACCCAAAGAAAAACCTCAATCAAAATTGAAAGAGAAATTTTATCAAGGGTTTATGATAATGTTTTATTAATACGAACAAAATAACTATTCTTATAAATAATTATTGTTCAAGACAAGAAAAAAAAATATCATATTGATAAATATATCATTGATTCAATAGTAATGATATATTTATCAAATTGAACAATGAATTTATTATATAGATCGAGGTTTTTCTCTGGGTGTAGAGCCGACCCCGAATAGTTGAAATAGACGCTAAGAAAATGGTGATGAATAGAAGATGACATTTTTAATAAGTACTAAAACTTTAAAGTTTTTTAAAAATGTAACTATAAAAATCAAATGCATGTATTCATGAAATACAAAATTTATAAAAATACATTTATATTTAAAAATGTTTACATAATTATAATTTCTTTTTAGAAGTATATGTTGAAACTTACCTAATAATGTTGTCAGTATTTTAGCTGATGTAAATACAAGGAAAATCCCATATAAAGCACATAAATGGCTTATAACAAAAAATAATACAAAAGACCATATTATGTCAACTTTAACAGTGTCAGATGAATTTTCAATTTTCTGCTTTTCTTCTTTCTTTATATGCAAATCATTTCCAGACTAAAATTTAGAAATAAAGTAATAAACTTGATTCCTATTTATTAGTCTTGGCTTAATTTAACTCTAGACTAATTCTGAGGCTTATATCTTAAAGCTGAATAGTCACAAAAACGTGTTTTTAGATTTTCTATAATTTTTAAAGAAAAGAATGGTTCTATCTTGTAAAAAGAATAAAGAATAACATATATTATTTTTTTCAGGGTGGCTAAATATCGTAAGACGGCCGGCCCTATTTATAATCGGCGGTACAAGAGAAGGTTACCTCATTTGAAAACTATTATTGAATACCACCTGATAAATGAAGTTCCATAAAAAATAAATTGTTTAAAGAAAATGCAAATTCTTTAATTATAAGATATCTTGTATAAATAATCGAAGTTTTTAAATTTTTTGTGGCTTAAAACTTTAAAGTCACATGATAAAATTACAATAAAAACATTAATATTAATACACTGACCGTATTTTTTTACAAGTAAAACCAAAGATCAAAAAAATATTTCTAATTATTAATAAAATTATTCAACATTATTGTCTTAGAAAACTTGTAACATTATATAATCATATTTACGTCTATGTTTTGAACGATTTTTGGCATATCCATGATTCCGCAAACCATGACTGCTCTTGGAAAAATTTAATGTAACTGACAGTCATCCACCAAATTATAAATGGTTATATACGATCTAAATGATTTCAAATAATTGCTTTAGTTGGTTCAAAGGTATTAACGTTCGTATACATTTGCATAAAAAGAAATTTTTGATAAGAAGCACAACGGCCAGTACATGCACGTTTGGTGAGTCACCTGAGTCATTATAACGGTACAGAGGTTCATATTTCTTTTTCATCATCTGAGACCATCAGAAGTAGTACTAAAAATGGTACTACTTCGTTGCTACTAGCCGTTTTGAAGAGGTATGTAAGCAATTGACTAGTCTCCCCACTTGATCCTTTTTATTTCTATTACTATAGGCTTTTTTATACTTTACTAGAGTATCATAGCTTTAACTGTGTAACTTTAATTTTAAATACACGTAACTATGCTTTTATAATTATTTAAATTTACAGTGGCATTAGAAATATATTTTACACTTGAGAAATCTCATAAATAAAAAAAATCTCTTTTGTGCAGACCCAGATGAAAAATATTTGTGTCCGAACGTAGCCAAAAGTTTTATAATCGCAATAGAGCAAAGTGTGCAGTTATTGACACTTTAAGAAAATTATCTATATTTTAATAAGTGTATTTATTTATATACATAAATTTAATTTTTCTTACAATATAAGGTGTTCAATAAGTAAGTAAATAGGCAAATTTTTACAAACAATGAGAACAATAGAAACCAGTTTCCTTACTTTTTAAACACTCTATATATTATAAGTCAACAATTTTATTAGAATTAGAATTATAGTTTAAGAATTTCAAAGTTCAATACTTTTTTTTTTAATAATACATTTGTTTATTATATTCAGTTATTGTTCCTTTTTTAATTGACCCCCTTTTTAAAATTGATTATAGTAACTTTTAAAGTTATTAAAAATTCTTAAAAAAAAAATTAACTTATTAAAATTAAAAATTAATACACCTCTTTGTATTGATGAAATAGTTAAAATTGAGCCAATCACTTTTTTATTATTTAGTAATAAGGATTCATTTTAGTACAGGAGATGGAATTGGAAATTAAAGGCTACTTTGAGATTTTTTATAAATAAATTGATAATAAGCGGAGATTATTATTATTTTTTTATTGTTACAAATTTTTGATACATTGACATGTTTATTTATTGTGTATAACTTCTTCAACAACGTTGATCTACTCTGAAACAATTAGGCTATGTAAATATTGTATTTTTAAAATCCTGATAAAATTATCTAATAGTAGATTAATTATTTATAACTGAGGCTAAGAAAATAACCGTTTGTGTCGGCTCGAATATATGCATATTTAAACGTTGATTGATATACAAAAAAAAAAAACTTGTATGTGTCTCAGAAGTGTAACTATTATGATACACACTGGTTATGGACTTGTTTTGTTCATCTTTAACTACTTTAAAATTTAATATAATCTCCTAACGATTTAGCAGTATTGCCGTTCCAAACAAAAATTAATCTCATTCTTATTTGGACATTATTGATACTATTATATCATTGAACAAAAACTCTTATCTAACTTTTATGCAAATATTTAGAATGTCTGAAGTTCACAGTCAAAATTTATTGCAAAATCTATGCGTAGTAACATTAATTAATCAGTTATCAAAATAAAAACTGTTAAATCAATTGAAATCATTTAATGAAAATTCTCTACAGGTGTCTAGGTTTTTCTGAAGATGTATAAAATTATCGAAAATTTATTATAGTTCGTGAAAAATTGCGAAAATTACAAGAAAAACCTTACATGTTGATTTTAAACCAATAATCCATAAATGAAATTATGTAGACTTCTAGTTCATATTTAAGGTTTAATAATAGGGTTCACTCAGAAAACGTAAAATTTTTGTCGCATTTCAATTCTGTCGAAACGGCTTCATAGAAATGAAAATAAAACATCAAGAAGTCATCGAAAAAAAAAACAAAAATTTCATTAATTATTTGATTTGATTTGCAATAGACTTGCATACGTGAAAAAAATATAAAAATATAAAATATCAATAAATAAATGTCTTGAATTCTATAAATGTTTTTTAATAATATTTCTAGAAAACTTTCATTATGAAAATCTACGAACATTAAGTGCGAGTTCATAAAACATTCATTTAAATTTTAGCTTTAATTTAATTTTAATTTTATATAGATGCGTTTTTTTTTTGTCTGTTACCGCTCATTCTCAGCTCTCACTGGACTGATTTCTATCAACAAGACAGCAAAAGATCACACATTATATCTAATTAAATACAATACCATAAAAAATTGAAAAAATTTCCCTCGTTCCCCGTAAATAGGCAAAATTTCCAAAAAAAATTACAAACTAAAAAATCGGTAATTTTCGACATTCTTTCAATGTTTTTTATAGAAAACTGCCATAATTTTTTGAAAATTAATAAATAGAAACAATTTTTTTTATAGATACCTTAGGTATTTACCTATCATTTGATATATTTTTGTGAACAATTGACCCTGTATCTGCTTACAGAAAAGGTTTCAAAATGACAATTTTTCACTAAAAAAAATCATTATAAACACTAAAAGTTATTTAGAAATCTATTGCGATAAAAATGCAAAAAAAATATTGAGATTTTCTGATAAATTTCCAGTTATAAATTACAAGTTACAAATTTTAAACTTGAAAACAGTGCGGAAAGTTCATTTAAAAAGGTATATTTTTGATACCGATGAAAGTTCTTTGTTAACTAATGTATTCACAAGTAAAAATAAAATGTTTTTCATAAAGTATTGCATTAAAACCTTTAATTTTTATACGTGTTTATTATAGAAGTGACAAAATATACTACTTTATTATTTTTTATTATTTTTAAATAAAAAATACAATATTAAATTATGAAATATTAATTTCATACTACATTTAAATGCTATAATAAATATTTATTCATAAATTATACTTCTAAATCTAAAAACTACTAGTCACAATATAATTAAGGAAATAGGAGTTGATGTTGCTTTTGTAATTATGCACCAATTTCTTAGAATTAAACACTATCTACAGATTTGCACTGAAGCATTTTTTATGGCAGTTATTAAAATCACTGTCAGATATCATCTATACTTGTCCTAACTATACTATGCCGCTACTCCACTGTGATATGGTTTTTTTTAAATATTTATACTTACAAAAATATTAAAGAAATTTTTTCAATTTTAGAGAATAATGTCATCAACTAGACATAATTTGATTTCCCGATGTATTTAACGTCAAAACTCAAAGCTAAAATACTTTTCCACATTTTTTTCTTAATAAGTATGCATTATTATATAAATGTTTAATTTATTAACTTACTTAATGGAAAATGACAGTCACCAAATATATATTATTTTAATATACTATGGAGATGTATTGTAAAGGTATGTAAAACTATATGTGTATTGAAATACTAGGCAATATCAAGGTTATTTTTAATTTAAAAATTGTTATTTCTAAAATTAGATAAATCTAAAAATCATATATCCTCGTTCCAAGGTAAAAGTTTTTTTATCATAATTATTAAAAATTATTTTTGACTAGTCCTTTTTTTATATAGTTTAAGTTCGTATAATTTTTCGTGCATATTGTATTGCAATATATACAATATATAATCAGACCTTGAAATAATTTATTATTTCCAAGTTTTAAATTATTTAACCTTGGTCTATTAGTTTTAATTACCACGAAAATATTTAAAGGATTGCTATAAAATTAGAGAAATATTAATTTTTTTAGAATAACACTGGTCTGACACTTTTATATATATCTTAAATTAAAGCTAATATAATATACTTTATCATGAAAAAAAAAATTTCGGACTTTATTTTGTCTTCACGATGAAAATATCTACCGAATGCTATTATTGTGTGAAAATTCTCGATTTTATTTAATACATTTTTAACTTTATAATGCTATAACTTTTTGAAAAGTGTATGGATCAACACAATTTTTTTATGAGAAATAATAATTTTCAATAATCCCTTTTTCATTCGACATCTATTATCTTAATCAAGATATTAATAAGGAACTAGCAGATAATGTAGCTTTTGGAATAATACACCAATTTTTTAAAATTAAACACTATCTAAAGATTTGCATTGAAGCGTTTTTTTTAGCTTCGATGCGAAGCTGAGAAGGTATTAATTTTACCATGATGTGTTTATTTTTTTTTTTTTGTGTCTGTCACTACTTTTTCTCAGCTCTCACTGGACCGATTTCTTTTAACAATACGTCAAAAGATCACAAATTGTATCTAGTTGAAGACATTACCCTTAAAAATTTAAAAATTTTCCCTCGTTCCCCGCAAATGGGGGAAATATCCAAAAAAATTACAAATTTAAAAATCG
>NW_026099574.1:1613951-1656219 GCF_025091365.1 Daktulosphaira vitifoliae
TAAATTTGTATACGCATTAAAAGTATATGAATATACAACTCCTTTTTATTTTTATAATATCTCCGTAAAAATTACAATATTATATTATTGAATACCACTTTCATACTCAATTTAATTACTGTAATTATTATGTATTCATATATTATAGTTATAAATCGGGGTAAAATTAAGGGAATAAGTGTTATTGTTGTTTTTGAAATAATCTACCAATTTCATTTTTTTCTATTTAATAATATCTATTTCAAACTTGCAAGTTGAGTTAAAATTTATGGTAATAAATTCATTTTTTTCTTATTAAAACTTTCACTTTAAAGGACAAAATGAAGTAGGTTCAAAATGATTACTTTTAACATATTAAATATCAATAATAATTTGAAAATAATTAATTATAAAAATTATATAATATATAATTAAAATAATTACTAATCTGGATATAATTAAGGAAATAGGAGTTGATGTTGGGTTGGGTTGGTTACATTTTTAACTTTATAATGCTATAACTCATTGAAAAGTGTACGAATCAACACAATTTTTTTATGAGAAATAATATTTTTTAATAATCCCTTTTTCATTCGACATACTTTATCTTAATCAGGGTATTAATAAGGAACTAGCAGATCATGCAGCTTTTGTAATTATCCACCAATTTCTTAGAATTAAACACTATCTACTGATTTGCATCGAAGCGTTTCTTATGATAGTGATTTTAATCACTGTCAGATTAAATCTATACTGGACCCAACTATGCTACGTCCCCACTGTGCTAGGTTTATTAAGTTTTGACACCGTTTACTTTAAGAATGAAATACCAACAGCCGATTATTTATCAATATGACGTAGGTATATTATATAAACTTTTATTCATGTTAGATAGTAATATGTTAATGAAGCCAAGTCAGTCGCGACAATTCACACTATCTCGGGTTCGGCATTTTGTTACAGGTGTTATATTTTCCGAACAATAGATTAATTTGGGAGTTGGAGTTGTCATTCCTCTCTCTGACGTTGAACTAACTACCCATTCCCGAGTATACATTGTTAAGAAACCTTCTTTGAGAGAAGCCCATTACAGGCTTAAAAAGCGATTAAAAAATAATAAATATATAGATTAATATTTTAAAACATATTCAAAAGTTAATTTGAAAAATTCAATTTTTCATGCAAATGTTGGTATTTTCAATCCTCTCTTTTATACAGGGAAAAGGTCAGATTATCAAAAAAAGTTAGTTAAAATAAATAACAAAAAAATAGTAAAAAGCGATAGCGCAATGTGGAGCAGCACAGTATTTTCTTTGAGTAAGCAAAATAATCAAAATAAGTATAAATTTATATTTAATTTATGTAAGTAGATTCATGTAAATTTTAAAATATACAACAAAAAAAAATTTACAATATGCAATTTAATAACAATAAATATAGTTTAAAAACTAAACCAAACACACTTTTAAAGCACATCGAACTAACTAAAAAGTTAAAAATAATTTTTAAAATAAGCTTAAAACAATAATGAACGAAAAATACTGGTATTATTGTAATAAAAGCGTCGGGCGCTTAATATACGAAAAATATGGCACAAAGCACCCACGCTTTTATCACAATAATACTAGTACTTTTCGTTCATTATTGTTTTAAGCTTATTTTAAAAATTATTTTTAACTTTTTAGTTCGATGTGCTATAAAAGCGTGTGTTTTTAGTTTTTTTAAACTATATTTATTTTTCACTTTTTAGTTTCATGTTATTATAGTAGTTACTATCAATATCATGGTTGTAATGGGTAAAAGGAAATCAGGGTTCGATTTCGGGGAGGGAGTCTGAGAAACGGCTACCATGTCCAAGGAAAGCAGCAGGCGCGTAAATTACTCACTCCCGGAACATGGAGGTAGTGACGAAAAATGACGATACTGGATTCATCCTTTGTAATCGGAATGAATACACTCTATATCTCTTAATGAGAATAAAGCGTGTTAATATATATTTTTAATAGTAATTACAATATATATACATGTAAAGCGTCTTAAGTACGTAAACATATCATGCACAAGGTATAGCCGTGTTTTGTGGTCCGACGAGGCGCGGGTCAACGTTGTACGCGAGGCATATGCGGCGGCTTTAGGATTATATATACAGAGTGTTCAGTAAGTCAGGAAACGGGTTTCTATTGTTCTCATTGTTACAGACAATAGATAATTGTTATAGACAATGAGAACAATAGATACCCGTTTCCTGACTTACTGAACACTCTGTATAATATTGATGACAAGCACGCGTGTACGGGTACGATAACTAAAAATAAATTTTTATAGGAATATATTGTTATCTGCGATTGGTGAGCAGGGTGGGGTGAATACGTTACGATAATCTTGTATCAAGTCCATAGACGACGGGATACGCAGGAATAATACGTGGCGCGTGGAGAGTTACAAACAAAAATACATGTGTAACTAATATAAGCGTGTTAAAAAAAGATTTAACTTACGAATGCGTTACGACGTCTAGTCTCAAGGCTATTGACGACGGGGTACGGGAGTGTAATAACACGAAGCTGGTGGAGATTTACAAACAAACCCACAACTAACACACAACACACAACATCCAAGTGAAACTAATATAAGCGTGTTAAAAAAATATCGAAATTGAAGGGCTTGCTGCAACAACCAGATAAATCCACTTTTTGAAAGTTTTCAGCACAATGTAAATTTTGTTTAAAAACTATTATTTATACTAAAATAGTGTCAACAAAATATATTTTAATTCTACACTCATTTTTACATACTATTTGAAGTTAGATTTGAAAAAAAAAAAATTAATATTGAAATATTGTTAGTCAAAGTTGAAGGGAGCATGGATTTATCTGGTTGTTGCACTAAAAAACACTTTATTTTTTATTAGTACTCAAATGAAGTCAATTTTATTCTTAAATGTATTTGGATTTTGAATGCTATGATTATGTATAAATACTAAATAAAAACTTAAGTTTCTAAAAACGTCAGATAAATCTGGATTCATCTGGTTTTTGCAGCAAATTACAAAACAAGTTCATTTCATTAATAACTTCATCACTATTGATCGGATTTAACTAGTTGTTGCGTCTGAATTTCAAGAATAATTTCCTTTATATATTTCCGTAAAAAAGTGGATTTATCTGGTTGTTGCTGCAAGCCCTTCAATTTACCGATTAAAAAAATTCTAATTTTTTGGACATTACCATCATTTACGGGGAACGAAGGAAAAATGTTCAATTTCTAAGGGCAATGTCTTCAACTAAATACGATTTCTGATCTTTTGATGTATCATTGAGAAAAATCGGTCCAGTGAAAGCTGAGAATAAATAGTGACTGACACAAAAAAAAAAAATAAATAAACACACCGTGGTAAAATTAATACCTTCTCAGCTTCGGATTGAAGTTAAAAAAGAACACAGAGGATTATTATCTCTATGTCTAGATTCATAAAAAAATTTTAAAATAGCTATGTTCGTTAAAATTTTTATAGGTATAAATAATAACATGAATTACCTTTGTTTTTAAGGAGAAGGAAACGTGATACCCAATGATTTTACTTCCTGTCATAGCAAATAATCTAATTTAAAACAGATAAAATAAGACTGCATATATTTCATGATAATTAAAACAATATGCAAATAAAACTTTATTTGTATATAAACTTTGCTAATTATTTCAAACTTCAGCAAAAAAATTATTTATGGATCATTACATTATACTACAAAAACTTTAAATATCTACCTCTAGATAGACTTGACCTACCTACTTTGTTTGCAGGTTGAATCATGATTTTAGTCAAATGTTATATTTTCATACATGCAAATTGTGTTATTAGTATTCCGCATAATAGTGTAAGCTGTATTTAATAAATAATCGGTCGGTTATGATAAGTTTACACATTAAAAACTATTTATAGAACATATTCATTCTACTTTTTAATAAGTGTTTTTATTGAGTCATTATTATTTTATAATGACTCAATATAATGATTGAATTTTATGATAACATTTTTATTAAAAAAAAAAATTAAGCTTATTAATTTAGTACATTATATAATGTGTTGTAATGTAAAAAGTATTTACATCAAAATACAAAGGTTGCGTGTAATTTACTATTTATAACTTGTAACGTTTTTGCTTTTGATGTGTTTTTAAATTTAAACATAAGAAATGTTTTACTAAAAATAATAAAAGAAATATATATATTTATATTTATTTATTCATCTATAGCCAGTTTAATAGATAACCTAAACACAACAGAAATATAATGTAATTTAGAAAGTTAATATTTGTATCAATAATTTTTAAGAGCTGAACTTGACAATATTGAGTTAAGAAAACATCATTTTTAGTAGACTCTTCGAAATAAAATTGTATCTTTGTGTTTAATAATTGAGAGTTAACTTTTATGACTTTTTAATTTTAACTATGAAAATACCTACTACTTTGTCCACTGATCCCATAATCTTTGGCTAACTTTTAAATCAATTATTTATAATTTTTATAAATTCATAATTTTGTCTATTTTTTATACTTCTAGCTGTAATTCATATCATACGTAGAGAGTATTAGACATCTTATACTCGGTTTGGATATATTAAATATTAAACTATGTTTAAAATATTTTTTTTATCATATAGGATTGATTATTTAGGTTCTTTAATTTTGAAATTGCTTAAATTGACTTTTTTATTAACCCATAAATGTAATATATAGTTGCCATGTTAGCAACACTTATATTTTTCACTCTCTGTTCCAGGTTCAAAGGCAAAAATCCAATCATCGGAATTAATTTTTTTTACTTTTTTCTTAATTCTATTTGAGTAAAGAAAAAAAAAATTGAAAATTTGTTTGATTTTTATTTCATTTAGACTAAATTCATATAAATTCAATAAACACTAAGGTCCCCATCATTGTAGCCTCCCCTCTCGAGAAAGAATTTCTTATTCATATTAATATCTTTTATTAATGTATCTTTTCTTTCACTTGATCAATTTTTTTCAACGACTCATATCTAGTTGAAGATATTACTTTTAATAATTGAAAACTTTTCCCCTTAATTAAAATGTTACTTAGCAAACTTTCTCCATACAGACAATTAAATTTATCATTTTTACTATTTTTTAAATATATATTGGCAAATTAGCCTTAATATGATAAATGGTTTCAACTACAAAGTTAAATAATTTTACATTGTAATTTATTAATTTTATTAAATAATTTTTTTTTTTTTGCAACATGTTACTATATAAATCATTTCTAAAGATTTGGATTTCACCTGAATTTAACAATGAATATTTGTAATTATAATAAATTTTTATAATACACTTAATTGGGTAGATTTTTTTGACATCTTTTTGTTTGTTTTTTTTAATTTCGATGCAAAGCTAAAAAAGTATTGATCTTATGACGGTTTGCGTTATTTAATCACAAAGAGTTACATAAAAATGAATACTACGATATTTAATGAAGTGATTGATTTCGATGTTTATACAAAAATATAGTGATTTTAACAAGATTTTGAACTCTCATATAATTACTATTAATAGTAATTATAAAGTTCTTGTCCACATATCCATTTAAAAAACGATTTTTTTAATTCTCTTATAACAGGGTATAATTAAAGAAATAGGAGTTATGTCCCTAAGGTGGTTTTCTGTAGAGTGGTTCTTTATCTTGATTTCATTTTTCTTTATCTTTTAATTGTTTTATACATCAAATATTAATGTTAAATTTTTTAACACATGGTTAAAATATATTTCCAATATTCTAGTATATTTTGAAAACTGGCCTCAACCATTAAATTATGGCTACGGAATTAATTTTTTTCAGAGATAAATTAAAGTTTTGGTACCCTGGGTCAATTTATTTATATTTTTATGCCTTTAAAAGTTTCAGGTTTATCAGATTTTAATTTCTAAAAATACTGCTCTTGGAATGTGTTGCCAGGTGCCATTTTCCTATTTGGTCTCTGAATACGCCACTCTTTCTTTGGAGTAATGCAATAAAACAAATTTGATGATTTTTCAATAGCGCAGAGTAGTATTGCTATAATATTCATGGAGTACAAATTAAAGTTACTTTTACATTACATAATTTATAATTTATTACATAATTAATCTTTTACATACTACGAATACTATTTTAAATAAAACTTATTTGTTTTTATTATATATAATTTAGGTTATTATTGTGTTTTACAGGTATTCTATTCAAACAAACATAATATTCGTAGTAAATAAAACGTTATAATACTATTATACTATACCTTAATATTTTCAGTGTGATGAATATGGTAATTATGACCATGGATGCATCACTGTACAAATAAGGGTTTGGGTCGCATTACGCTGGGTAACTGATCTACGAACAATAGATACGGAGGGTCTAATGAAAGCTATGATCGAATCGTCTAGCGGTGGCAATAATTTAATTAAGTGTGCAGAAAAATATTACAATTTGATTCCAATTTATTGAAAATTAAATGTGAAATTGATTTAGAAATATTATTATTTTAATAAAAAAAAAAAATTAACTATTAATATTTTACTATTAAAATTATTATTATTAAATTTGTTATAAACTTTATATAATATATTATACAGTTATTCTTTTTGAATTATCATAAATCTTAAAAGTTGATTATAATTTGTTTATAATGCATTATAGATAATTCAGTACATAACCTTCTTTTAATTTTTTATAGTTAAATACAATGTTTATAATTATACTGAAAGATGAATACCAATAAAATAACGGACTCTGTTTTTCTATTACGTCTTCTATTTAGCAAATGGGATTAATTTAAATTATCTACACATTGAAATTTTAATTAATACAATTAAATTTGAACTTGCTCCTTTAAGGTTTATGAAAAATTGTTTCGATTAAATAATTATTAGAATAGTAGTGCATTTATCAGATGTATGTAGTAAACATTAATATTAGTAATAACTTATTATTAATAAACACATATACAGGGCGATTCTTTTATTATAAAACAATTAAATTATGTGAAAAATAAATTAATAATTTTTTTCTTTTAGATACAGGTTTTTCTAATTTATCAATCATGAAGTATTTTTTATGTTGATTTTGTTTAAGTTATAGAGTGGTCAACTTTATATTTTTCAAGTAGCAACATACATAATTAACTTGTTTATTTAATAGATACTGATCTAATTAAGAAAATGATTGATCGATAACAATTTTTCAGATTTTTATACTTAAGCGGGAGGAGGAGAGACTTTGATAAATGGCTAGTGATAAAAATAGAGCACCCGTGCTTCACCTCCAATTATTACATTAAATTGTTAATAACTAATGAATACTATTGTTCCAAACATTTTACATCGGCCAGCATTTTCTTAATTGGATCTTTATCTATTTAAGTTTTAATTCGAATCAATAAAATAAACATCCTTTTGTAAAAGGATTAATATAATAAATACTTTATGATTGATAATTTGAGAATATTATGTAACCAAAAAAAATAAATTATCAATATTATATTTATTATTTGATAAAATAAGTGGCTAATAGTAAAATAATCACTCTGTATTAATTAATTTGTCGTATCTATCAATTATTAGAAGATAACTAAAATTGTAAATATTTACATTGTTTTATTTGACATTAGTTCTATTAGTTTATATTATATTTATTTATTAACAATAAATTGTCTAATTATACAAAACTGTATATTTAATGATTCGACATCAACAACCATATTATATATATATATATTAATAAACATAATATATGCTTAGTCTAAAAAATATGTTATTGTACAAAAGCGTGTCTCATTTTTAATCGATATTTAAATGTTCCAAAGTTTAATTATTTTTAAAATTTTTCACATATATAAAAAAAAAATTTTATTAACAATGTTTGAAATAATATTTAATTTAGTTTTAACTAATGTACTATTAGTTTGTTTATCGATTAAAATATTTAAAATTACATATTTATATTAATAGTACGATTTCACAATAATTGTGCCAACAATTAATTAATTATTAATTAAACAATACAAATTCAATTTTTTATAAAAAATGAGCTTTTTGTGCTAATTTATTATGAATATTCGAAAAAAATTCATAATTGAGGGACTGATAGCAATACAAGCTTAACTCACCAAAATGTATCAATTGATATGATAAACAGTCTTATCAAAAATTGAGGATAGTTTAATGTAACACTGAAAAATGATGTTCATTTTATTTCTTCTTTTTCCTCCCCATAATCCCAACTACTTGGGGTCGGCCAAAACTATTTGGGGTGTTTATTTTATTTATATAATAATAATTGATCACTTTTGGCTAATATTATTTAAAATTGGTAATATATTTAATTCAAAAAGTAAAAAATTACTAAAAAGATGTGGATACTTATTACGAGAACAATTTTACCATTATCAAAAATAAATACATACTGTCACCACAACCAACAAATATTCCCTTAAAAACCTAGTAATAAGATTATATATACTAGGTTACTAAATTAAAGCAATATTTATTTTTTTGACCTGATACATTTTATATTCTTTGTTAATGAAACAAAAGCTCATTTATTAGGTCTAATAAAGAATATATTTTTACAGAAAATCTAAACTATATTTAATAATGAATATCACTATTAATTTAATAACCTTTAGAGTCATTAGTATTTAATAGTAACTAATATTTAATTAAATTTTTTCTTATATTGCTATTTTTGTGTGTTCTAAAAAAAAAAAATTAAAAACTGAATTATGCCCTTTTAATGTTTTGAGTCTAGAGTTATTATTGTCTAAGCATAAAATATTACTATATAGCATAAGTATTGTAATTTCATTTACAAATTCTTTTTTTTTTAGTAAAAATATTTAGGACTTTTTTAGAAAGAAAAAATGTATAAAATTTAATAAATATAGTTGTCAAATTTTAGTATCTTTTTTCATAAATGGGATAATTATTGCTAATGATACGCAGTAAAAAAATTTCTATGAAAATGTTCTCACTTTTTTTTTTTGTAATAAGACATTGTCATATTGTAATAATAATTGTCATAAGAAATACTAAGATGAAATCAAAAAATATATGGAATAATAGCACTACAGGCTAAGTGATAATAAGGTACGGACTAACTATCTAATAATAAGCATCATAATAGTATATATATTTTATATTTTTATTTGTTTTTGTATTCGTGAACGTTCAATCTCAGCTGTCGCTGTTTTTACTTTTTTTATTATAAAAAAAAGTTATGTTATAATTTAATTTAATTATTATAATTGATTTCTGATTATGTTAAAATAAAATGCAATTTTCAATTAAATTGAATAGGTAAATCAGAAAGGATAATTAATAACTATAATTAATCTCTTTTTTTTCAAATTACTCTTGAAATTTGATATTGTGATTTTGTTTTATTTACATACTTTCAATCAAATTGATAAAGTTGAGCCTATTTAAAAAAAAATTAAATATGAGTTTTATAATGATTTTACAAAAAATGAACCAGCAAATATATATAATTTTTAAAATTAATTCACAAATAAAAAATTACAGCCTTTAAATAAAAGATTTAATAATATTTTTTCAGATTCAAGTTTTTTTTTTTGTGATGAGAAACTGAAATAATTCGTATAAACCGAACATTTTTATAAAGGGTTCACGTTTTCATAAAAATCTACATAAACTACCAAAGAATTAAATTAAACTTATCAAAATATGCAAACCCATGTTTCTTATGAAACAATAGTTTAATTATTAATCCATTAATTTATTAGTTTTCATTTAAATAAAAGACACGACAGTTTTTTAGTTTGAAACAAGTATATTTTTGCTTAAGCCATGAGCAAAATAAACAAATTCATATATATATTTGACCAAATATCTCAAAATTAGTCATAAAAAATATGATATAGATAATATTTTTACGTATTGTAAAAGTTATGTCAAAGCAGCTTAATTTTTAATTAAACACTAATATTTATTACGAAAATATAGTAGTGTATGCATGTTCTTATTCTTATGTCATATTTATTTGTATATTTACAGATTATATAATCACATTCTTCTTTTCAACGTAATAGTAAATAAATGTTTGTGTACTTTTGTATTATAATCTAATTCGACATTTATTCTAGTCGTGTTAAGCTTTATTTTGTGTAATATCACCATCAAATCCATTTTTAAAATTAAAAAAAATAATAGTCATAATTCATTTAACTCAATTCAAATCTATAACATAATATATATTTATAAAATATATTGATAATGAGCTATTTATCCCTCTCATTAAGCAAGCTTATGATGAGAAAGGAGCCCATGGGGACGAATTTGTTTGAATCTCTGCAAAAAGAATTTTTTTGTAGTTTTAGTTTTTTTGGAAATGCTCCTTTTTATTGTATTAACAAATTAGAAAACATCTCAAAAACTATACGTGATAGGAAAATTCTAATTGTAAATATTTGAAATCAGCACAAAAAATGGTTTAAAATCATATAGTTTCATTAATGTTTCAAAATAAGGTACAATATTATTGACCAGTGTAACAGACTAAGGTTAGGAAATCTAACTCATACTTCCAAAGATCATTATATAAAAATTAAATATATGAAAAGAATAATTACATTTTATGATTTTTAAAGACATAATTTTAACTTCATATGAGTTAAATACTCCACAATTACTCATAATTGATTTTATGGGTATAGTAGATATAGAGTTACTATAGGGTAAAGTAAATTAAATTCGTGATAATTGTACAAAATGTCCATTATACATTTTAGTAAAATAATTTAATTTAAATAATTGTTTGATAAACATAGTGTAAAGGTATTGAAATATATACAAATTTTAGAATTTATAACCTTTGATTTATTTTTATTGTAGTTCAAAGTCATCACAAAATGTAAGTAATTATGTGATAAGGGATAAAATTTGAGATAGTGGTGAGGTATTTTCGTAATTAACTCCAGTTGATTTTTCTGCTTTAAAGTAGAATTTTTTTGTTCATTTACCGGTTATGATAGGTAAACTTAACTTTTAAAAATGTTCCGGAAACAATCCGAGCTTTAAACATATGTTAAATTAAAACTTATATAAAAACTATATGTTAAACAAAATATTGTCCCATTGACTTTTCTTTTATATGTAAACAACACCCAAAGTTAAAAAATATGTTATTTTAATATAAAAATTCATTGTTTTTCGTATTATGATTTATAATACGTTATAATTTTTGCACTAATTTATTTGTTCAATTATTATGCTTGATTTTAGGGCAAACGGTATAAATGGAAATATTTATCCCAAATAGCCTTCTCTTAAATATATATATATATATATTAATAAGCTCTAAGTTTTAGTTATAAATATTTTAGAGTTTTTAATGTCAATCCAATAAGTATATTATAAGGACGGCGTTGCTCTTCCTTTTAATTGTTATTATTTAAACAATTATAAGGAGTTTCCTTTAAAATCAATATGGGATAAGATGAATAATTGTGTCTCTTGCCCCAAAAAATATTTCATTGGATATACTTAATATATTCTTTATACAATCTTATATTTTTATAATATTCATAGGTGTATCAATACATAATATCCCCAGTACAGTCAAAAACTATGTAAAAACAACAACTAGAGCCTCGAGATGATATGCAAAGGACCATAAAGAATTATTTAATTAAAAAAACTATTGTAAAGAAATTGCAGTGAATTTTAAAATACCAGGGGCCACTTTAAGACGATATTTGAAAAAAAAAACAAATCTACAAGAATTAATTATTATTTTACTCATTAACACTAAAACTATATAGTTAGGAAATAGTAAAAATATTAATTGGATATTAATGCTTATAAGTATTTATCAACTATAAATATTTAATTCACATTATAACAATACCACTATTTAACAGTTAACTTTTAATTATGTTTATTGTATAGTTAATTTATTATAATTAATTTATATGGACTAACTATTCACGTTGTAAGTTTCCAAAATATATTTTCTGTCAATCAATTAAAGATATTATGTCGTCTAAATAGATCGCCTAGCATGTGGCTTAACTAAAATACATAATCAAAAACTATGTATGATTTTGCAGAAAAAAAAAAGCATTCTTCATAATTTTAATAATAATACCGAAATAGCAGGAGAAGATAGATTAACTAATTTCATGAAAAAAAACTAAATTAAGTTTTAGGTTTTCTGGTTTTAGGAAATCAGAAGCCACGTTAATTAGAAGAGTGTTAACTTTGCAAAACCTAGCAAAGAAAATGAAATCCTATTGATTCTTGTTAAACATGAATCGCACTATTCATTAAAAGCAATAACTTACTGTAGAAATTATTTGATTATTATGTTAAGGTTTCCATCTCATACCACTCAAGGCCTTCAACCATTGGATATTTCAATTTTTGGCCCTATAAAAACTTTTTATAGTCAAGCCTATGAACGTTTCATAGTAAATAATTATGACCAAGTTACTTCTGACATCAAAATTGCATCATTATTTGGGGAAGCCTATATAAAAGTGGCCAACACACAAAATACAATTAATGGTTTTAAAGCTTATGGTATAAAACTATTTAGCCTCAATGTATTTCAAAACAATTATTCAATGTATTTCAAATTATGACACGCTCACACTGTGCCACGACTCCACTGTGCTACCATTTTTCTTCTTAAAACTGCCATAATTTTTTGAAAAATGAACGAATAACTATAATTTTTGTTTATATTGAAGCCTTCAGTATTTTCCTATCATGTGATATATTTTTGTGAACATTTGACCCTTTACCTGCCCACAGGTTGTGATTCAAAATAGTAACTACTGCACAAAAAGTAGAACTTTTTCACTATAACTTTTTGAAAAATGTATGGACCAATAGTTAGTTTAAATTAATACATTTTTTTTTCAAAAATACTTTATGTATACTTCTTTCATTTGACATATTTTTTTTTAAATCGGACTACTTTCCTTTATATAGGTTCAATTTTTTTTAATGATACATTGAATAATCACAAATCATATCTAGTTAAAGACATTACATTTAATTATATATATTTTTTCAAAAATATAACCCCTTACCTGTCTAGAAAGAGTTTTTAAAAAAGAAAATTTTTATAAAAAGTTAACTAGGTCAGCCTAATTTAAAAAAATAATCGGTCCAGTGTGAGCTGAGAAAAAATATATACAGACACAAAAAAAAAATAATAAACACATCATAGTAAAATTAACACCTTCTTAGTTTCGCATCGAAGCTGAAATTTTTTAAAAATTTAGGCATTTTTAAATACAATTTAAAATAATGCTTATGTGATCTACTTTATTTTGAAAAAAAAAATGATCTCTGATGGAAATATCCATATTAATTATTACCAATGATCCATGATAAATTACAATTTCATTACAGAGATTAAATTAATTATCAAAGATAAAAAATTTTTTTTACGATTCGTTTATATTAACAACAATAATAAATTATTGTACATCAATTTCATACTAAATTTAATTACTATAATATGATTTTTTCATGTATATTATAAATTAATAAATTACTTATTGTGTAATATTATATTAATATTATTATAATTTTAAGTCATAGAAAGTAAGAAAGAACAATTTAAAATATGACAGAAGAGCAAAAGGAGAGAAGATTGGATGAGGTATGATGATTTGTATGATAGGCTAGGAATAAAGGAAGGTGAGAAAAAAATCATTAGACTTGCAAAAGTAAGAGAGAAAAGGACTAAAGATTATCATTATATAAGGTGTATAAAAAGTGTTGATAATAAGGTACTCTCGAGTGATGATGATGTGAAAAAAAGGTGGAAAGAGTATTTTGAAAAATTATTGAATGAGGAGTACCCAAAAGAGACATTAGAGGATATCTCGTGGAATGAGGGACTGGTAGATTTAATTAGTGAGAAAGAGGTATGGAAGGCTGTGGAATCAATGAAAAATAATAAAGCAGTAGAACCAGATGAAGTGCCAGTAGAAGTATGGAAAATATTAGGCGGTGTTGGCATAAGGTGGTTGAAGGAACTTTTAAATAAAATATTATTAGAAGGGAAGATACCAAATTAATGGAGGAATAGTATTTAAAGGTAAAGGAGACATACAGGAGTGTGGAAATTATAGAGGTATTAAACTTAAGAGTCATAGTATGAAAATTTGGGAAAAGGTAAAAGGTAAGTAAAATAAAAAGACCAGTGACAATAGGCGAGGACGTGAATGGAGAGGTGGAAAGTTTTAAATATTTAGGATCAGTTGTGTAAAATGCGGGGTTATTGACACAGAATTAAGTGCAGGTGATTGAAATGGAGAGAAACACCTGGTTGGTGTCTTATGCAATAAAATAATTCCAATGAGGCTAAAAGGTAAATTCTACAAGACTGTAATAAGGCCAGCTATGATGTATGGTTCAGAGTTTTGGGCAATTGACAAGAAAGTAGAGTAGAGAATGAGAATAGTAGAGAATGAGAATAGTAGAGATGAGAATGCTTAGATGGATGAGTGGAGTGACTAGAGAAGATAGGATAAGGAACGAGCATATAAGAGGGAGTATAGGTGTAG
This sequence comes from Daktulosphaira vitifoliae, assembly GCF_025091365.1. Taxonomy (NCBI): domain Eukaryota; kingdom Metazoa; phylum Arthropoda; class Insecta; order Hemiptera; family Phylloxeridae; genus Daktulosphaira; species Daktulosphaira vitifoliae. The sequence goes on from NW_026099574.1 coordinate 1,628,526, forward strand.
TCGTGTTGGGTTGGGTGTAATCGTGGATAAGATGAGAGAAAATAGACTTTGATGGTTTGGTCATGTTATGAGGAAAGAAGAATCGAAAGGTGTAAGAACAGTTATAGAAATGAATGTTGAAGGAAGAAGGGGTAGAGGAAGACCAAAAAAGAGATGGAGGGATTCTATTGAATGCCATATGAGGATAGCTGATGTTAGCGTAGATGATGTGGGAGATCTTGTTAGGTAAAAGTTTAGGATAAGGGTGGCCGACACGAGTAATTGGGATTAAGGCGAGGAAAAAGAAGAAGAAGGAGAAATCATAAATTATCATTTTATACTTGTCCCACTATACCACTATTCATTTTGTCGGGTTTTTAAAAAATAGTAATTTGAAAGGATTTGATAAATATATTTTAACATTAATTACGTTTTTTATAATTAATAAATAGTTGTATCATTAGTTAAATTACCAAAACGTTACGTCACTTAATGTTGACCAATGGATTTCAACTTAAAATTTATTTGAGTTTGTCAGCATAACAACTTATACTACTTCATAAAATTGTATTTTTAACAAATTTTTTTCATATAATTTTTATGTAAAAATTTAAATTATAGTATATTAAAATTAAAATTTATATTTTTATCATTCATATTGATGCTATACCTACAGAATCATGTAATTTTTTTAAAAGTGTTTCCAAATCCATAGCGTTTTTCTTACATTGATTAGCCATTTGACCTTCTGGCATTTCTTTGGGTTCGTGTTTTAACATATTTTCTGCTTGTTCTAGATAGTATTTTGATCTCTAATAATAAATAAAACCATTACATTAGTCCAATTTCGTTAATATAATATTTCATTTAACAATTAGATTAAATACACTGGTCAAAAATATAATTGCTATTATATTATAATATTTAAAATCATCGTTATCTCTTTAGCCTTTATTCTAACTGTTTAGAGTCGACTTTATCTTATAATGATTTGACAAGATTTAACTACATATTATTTTAGTTTTTTTTCAATTAAACAATATTTTTCTTTACAAAATTTAATAATTTTCAACAGTTTCCTAGAAAATAAGTGTCTTAACATTAATTAATCGCTCTATAAATATATATATATATTTAAGTATATAAACTTAAATTTTAGGTCAATCAGACAATTTTAACCCGTGTCTATTCGGGGTTGAAAATAGTACTTGCAGAAATAAACATAAAATGTAAATTGTAGATATGTTTTTTATAGATTAAGAAGGGGAGAAGAAGTAAGATGACAAATTTAGTTTTTTTCGAAATCAATCAACATATAAACACATCTTTAGAAGCATAAAAACCTTATACGGTATATTTTGTTACTTACAAATATTAACAAACGTATATGCACATTAATTTTAATTAGAAATTCATATTTAGTGTGTTTTTGTGTAATTTTTGTATATCAAAACTTTCGGTATTAGTATGCTAAAGAAAATGTTTCAAATTTGTCTCTTAAATATTCTAAAAGTATTACTTAATATTTATTAATTTGTGAAGACCCATTACTTTCATAATAGTTTTATTTACAAAATTGTATAATCGATATCATCATCTTACCCCATAGCTAGGGAAAGATAACAAAAATAACAATTTCCAGGAAAACTCATATCTCATAACGTAGAAGTTGAAAGAGACTATTGAAAAACTTTGTAGTGTTAGGCTAGATATTGAAGTAATTCTCATGGTAATTTAAAATTTTATATCCATTCACAGAATCAGGAAATATTATAGAAGGTTAATCTCACCATCTTTTCACGCCTTTCCATACTTATAACATTTATTATGAATTCGTTAGTTTATGTGAAAAAATATAGAATACACAAAATTTTGTTGATTTTTCAAAATAGAAATATTTACAAATTATTTATTAATATATTTGACGAATTCTTAGAGTTACAAACAGATATTTCATATAAAAAACGATTATAATTTAACTTTCTAAAAAAAATTTAGTTAATAATTATTTTATAAGTTTAACTATTTATGAAATATATTAACCAAAATGTAAAAAAAAATACATTGGAATATTTTTTATTATACACCATGATTTATTACCTAATTTTACGCTGATGTGTACTATTGCATTATCGATCATGTGTTTTCTTAGATAGATTATTTTATAGTTTGCAAGTTGGTTAAACATATATGTTTACATGAAAAAAATTAAATTGATAATATTTTAAAAGAGAAAGGAAGAGATAAAACCAACTAAGAGTCTTTACTTTCCTTCAAATAAATAATAATTCGCGTATTTTCATTTTAAAAATTGACCTAATTTTGTGTATTCTGTAACTTTTTAGATAAATTAATAAATTTATCAAAAAAAGTTGTAAGTATTTAATTTATAAAAAAACATTTATATTTACAATTCACATTCTATGTTTATTTTTTTGCGAGCAATATATCACATTGTATACAAATAACCAAAAACAACCCTTATTGTGTAATTTTCAACTCTAAAAAAAGTCTGGTTAAAATATCGAAGGAAGTTTCTAAGCGTCGTCATGAAAAAAACGATTGAATAATGTTACGCAATCAAGTTTTGTTTTCGGCTGGGAAAAATCGCTACTGAGACAATCTCAATGCTTCTGACGGCTTTCCCGGATAATTGTCTGTCCAGTTCTCAAATTTAGAAGTAGCATAAGGCGTTCAAGGAGGGCAGAGAGGACGTCGCCGACGAACCAAGGTCAGGGCGCCCGTCAACTTCGCGGACAGACGCCAATGTGAAACGTGTGCGCAATTGCTTGAACACCAACCGTCGGCTCAGTGTATACCAAGTGTCAGAACCCTTAAACTTGCCAAAATCAACAGTACATCGCATAGTGACTGAGGCATTGGCCATGCGCAAGGTGTGCGCCAAGCTTGTACCTCGAATATTGACTGACGAACAAAAAGCGATTCGAGTGTTCCGATCCCAAGAATTCCTTGACTTGTGTGAAGACAATCCAAACTTCGTGGACCACGTGATCACTGGTGACGAAACGTGGTATTTTGAGTATGACTCTGAATCGAAGTGACAAAGTTCTAAGTGGCACACGTCCTCGTCACCACACCCCAAAAAGGCGCGCATGAGCAAGTCGAAAACCAAGACCATGCTCATTGTCTTCTTTGGGGTGCAGGGCATGGTGCACCATGAGTTTATCCCACCAAGACAGACTGTGAATGCAGTGTTCTACAAGGCTGTGTTGGAGAGACTGAGGCTTAGGATTCACTGCCTGCGGAGGGAAAGGAAGTGGCCGATTCGGGAAGACTGGAGGCTCAATCACGATAATGCGCCCTCTCACACCGCGTTCATTGAGAACGAATTTCTGGCCAAAAAGCACATCACCGTGGTTTACCAGTCTTTCTATAGTCCCAATCTGTCTCCCCCGGATTTCTTTTTATTTCCAAAAATGAAAACAGCCCTGAAAGCACATCACTGGCAGTCCATTGAAGACATCCAAGTTACGGAAGATGCCTACCGGGGAGCGTTTGAGGCATGGAAAAACCGCCTCCAGCGGTGTATTGACGCGGGAGGAGAGTATTTCAAAGAATTTTGATGGCTTGTAGCGTTATAACAAATAAAAGTGTGATTCTGGTAATGAACAAAGGCTCATTACTTTTGGGATGAACCCTGTATATATATATATATATATTGAGGAGGTGTTCTGAATTTCATTAATAAGGACCATCCTAGTGTCACTGTTAAAATTCCTGGATGGGTGACCTAAACCGCAAACAGCACAGCTAAACATCAATGTTTATGCGGCTGTTGAATGATCCACTGAGCCACACCTTGCTCATAATATAATATTTAAAATATTAAATAAAAATAACAAATACTGAAATACTAACAAATCTAAAACGGTAATTTTCATTCTACTTCTTGTTCGTATTTGAGTTAAATGATGGATAAAAATATTAATGTTGTATGAAAACCATAGAATGAAAGTTTTTATTACTTCATAAAATATTAACTTGCCTGAACAAGAGCTAAGTATTATTATTATTTTCTATTTTTAATACATATATATTTTTTAATATCAGCCACAAAGGATAATAATTTTTATTAATTTAAAATTTAGTAAAAAGTTTAGTTTTATTCCTTCATTGGTGACTATAGAATTACATTTTGATAACTCAGAAAAAAAATGGCTCAATTTGAAAACATTAGTTTCAAAATTTTAACTTCTGGTTCAAATTTAGTAGTATAATTAAAAAAAAAAATCTTACTAAAAGAGCTTCAATTAAAGAATTAGTATCATGATTTGAGCGTCTTGCTTCTTCAGCCATAACAGAATGCATTTCAAACATTAATGAGCCGCGTAATCGATTTTCAGCTAATTGAAATATTATTAAATTTGTAATTTTATTTATGTACTTTTAAAATCATAGTACTAAGTAAAAATGTACCTGGAAACAAAATATCGGCTATTTTTAATATTTTAAGACAGAGCTCTCTTTTATTGACTAATTGTTCCTGAGATAATTTATCTAATGGTTGACCTTCAATTTGACCGTATAGTTGAGCCAAATTAAGACGTATATCAATGAAATAATAATGATTTGGATGTAAATCACCAGCTGACACGTAATGATCCAAAAACTTTCGACAATGTTCTGGATCTCTACGGTTCATAGCAGCCATATCTTTACCTATGTGAGCTAAACAACGTTCTACTTGTTCAGGATCTGCTGTTGTTGTACAAAAATTACAAATCCAAGTCACGTTAAATGGGTCCGTACTCGATAGAGTGACATTAGGTAATGCGTATCCCATGCAATCTCTAAATGAAAAAATACACTTTACCTGCGTTACAAATAATTTTTAATCTCTTACTCAAATGTACATTTTACTCCACTATAATATGTTCCCAACTCTGTGGGATCAGAGCACCTCGAACATTTGCAAACAAAATACTTAGTATCTGCTAAATGAGCTAATCGTTGCGGTGTTCCCCATAAAGGATCAGTATAACAAATAGACAAGTTTTGTTTATATTTTATTGCTGTACCAGCGGTTCTAATAAGTAAATGTCCATCAGATGTAAAAGTTTTAGAACAATTTGGTATACAGCTGTGTTCCAACATAGACCCTATGTCATAAATAGCAACATATGCAGGATCTGTTAATGGTACTTCGTGACCATTGACTTGAACAATGCCGCAAACCTTAAGTATTTCATCAATAGGATATTCTTCTGGGTTCAATTTAAAAAATCTATACAAGTAATCCGCAATCCAGATTTTGTCCGCCTCATACTTAGGCCCACCTCGTCTATTAGCACAATGTGATTCCAATGAAATCAATTTAGTCCAAATTTCAGGGTTATTTTGTTTTTGGTATAAACATCTTATGACTATAATTGATTGATAACTCGGATGAGGTATGTCAAAATTTTTAATTTTCACCTTTAAAAATGACAATTTGCATTAAATAATTTATCAACTAGTTACAATACTTCAAATAATTATATACTTTACTTTAAGTTTCCTTTGATTGGCTGTCCAATCACATTCTGCTCTGTGCCATTCATCCTCCAAGCACTTGAGATCTTCACACATAGGCCAACCACATTTAGAACATTCTGTTGCTGTATTTATATTTAGGGATTTTAAACAACCCAAACAAACAGGACTAGTAATTTGTGCGGGCCCTCTAATTAGTGGTTGTTCAATTAGCACTATTTGCCCTTCAGTTAAATCTAAATTAGCTACAACGTGCCTGCCTAATCCAGGTTTTTCACAAATCTAAAATCATAATATTAATTTTAAAACATAAGCAATTTTTTTTATTAATTTGGGCAATAGAAATTAAATGTAATTATAATAAAATGAAAATTGTATTTTTTTTAATTACTAGTGAATACTTATTAACAAAGATAGTGTGTTAATTAACAATAAATAGTTTTATAAATGTTAAATAAAATTAATATTACTTTTATTATTTGCTTCACCATTTTCTCATTCACGTTGATGTGAAATAATTTCGTAACTAAAACAGTCTAATAACTTTACTCTTTCTAGTGGAATCTATAAATAAAGTTAGTTCAACAATTACATTGGTGGGAGACTGTAATTCAAAAATAGCTATAACACAGTGGCAGGTCATCTCAGATCTTTTAAACAGCACGATATTTTTAGTGAACCACTTTACGATTATACCAAATTTTTCGTATTAGTGACAATAGCATGGACTGATTAACAAAAATTGTTTATATGATTTGGATAGAATTAACACCAAGATTGTTGATATCTAATATTGTTGTATCAAATACAACTGGGGCAGCTACTCTTAATTGACACGTATGACCCAATTTGTTCATAATTTAGATAGTAACATAAAACATATACCATATACGCAAGAAATAAGGCAGTAACTCAAAATGTTCGATTTTTAGAATATAAAGTATTTGAATTTAAGGTATTACTCTTCTTTTAATAACTTTCATAAAAATATGAAGAATTTAGCTCGCATTGGAATTAAACTATTTAGAAAATTTATATACATATAGGATGTAATCTTGTATTTTATTTTTAATTTCTTGGAAGGTGAGAAAAAGTGAGTTACTGCCAGTGGCTAAAGTGAGGGTGAATGGAGTCCTCCTTTTTAATTAGATTACAGTCTAGCGTTTCCTTCAAGTCGAATCCCAAAATACCGGTGGAGGCGCTTTAATTTTAAGCACTAAAGAATGGAAAGCGTGTTATCATTGGTAATTTATATAAGATAAGAATATTATCAACAAAATATAACATACAATTACGACGAGATTACCAGTATCGAGTTAATCTTTTGGCATTACGCTGCATTTTCGTGATTATGAAAGTCAGGGGATGAGATCACACACCCTGCCCCCCTATTAGATGGCCCTACTATAACAGTGCCCACCTGTTAATATTTATCATCTAATTTATGAAAAAATATTTCATTTAATCTTTTATAAATTCGATTGTTAACAAAATAATAAAAATAAGTGAAATACTTGTTTTTTTAATATTTAATTATAATTAATTAATTATCGTTCTCTTAAGTATTAAAAAAACTTAAATATCGTAAAGGGTTCTTGAAAACTAACGCCTTCAGCAACGGTTACATATTTAGACTGAATCTAGAGAGTTTTAAGATTATTATTATTAGCGATTTAAAGGCTAGTATTTATTTAATAACTGTTTCTTTTGTTACCTACACAAAACTAGCAAAAAAAAAACGGTAGCACAGTGGGGTCCAGTGCATTTTTTTATAGTAACTAACAGTTTTTATTGATAATTATTGTATCAAGCCCTTTAAATTTTTATGCACGTAAAAGTAAAGCAAAATATAACTTCTTTATTATTTTTATAATTTCTCCGTTTAAATTACAATATTAAATATCAATTTCATACTAAATTTAATAATTATAATTAGTATATATTCAAATATTATATTTTAAAATCAAAGAACTACTAATCATGATATAATTAAAGAAATAAGAGTTGATGTTGCTTTTGGAATAATCCACCAATTGCCTAATTAAAACAAAAAAAAAAAAAGTTTGTTGGGAATTTTTTCTGCTATTCTGCAAAATTACTCCTTCGTTGACTAGAATGAATCATTAAATAGAAAATTTTATGAGAATTAAAACAATGTTATTTTTAAGATTAATATGCAGTCAGAAAGTTTTATAATTATTATTTATTGTAAATTTATCAGAAAAACTCATTATTTTTTGCATTTTTATCGTAATAGAACACTTAAATAGAAATCATAGTAATCATTTCTAAGTAATTTTTGATATTTAAAAAGATTCTACTATTGAAATATCCAGAACTGAATTAATTTTAATGATTTACTTTAACTAAAAAAAAAAAAGTTAATATTTTGAATCCCTCTTGTGGGCAGGTAAAGGGTTAGATTTATAAAAAAAACCAAATGATAGATAAAGACATGCATCTAAATAAAAAAAAATATACTGATTTGGTCATTTTTGATAAAGTTATAACAATTAACAAAGTTATAAGTTTTATACACTGGACTACAAGGAACTTCCATCAGAAACAAAAATATACTATTCTAAATCAACTTTTCGCGATGTTTTAAAATGTGCAATTAGACTTTTTCTATAACTTCTAAGTTTTAATATTATTAAAAAATAGTTTTTACATATAAAAAAAAATAATTAAGAACAAAAAAAATTGTTTTAAATTAATACTGATTTGATATAATATTTAATATTAATTTGATTATTAATAAGTTAAAAATAAGGAAAATGACATATTTAACCTATTTTGTTAATCGTTTAAAGTTGATTGTTGTAAATGTTTATAAAAAAAAAAAAAAATTTATTTTACCATAACTTTTAGCTCAATTGGTAAGTTTGACATTGACATAATTAAATAGAAAATTTTATGACAATTAAAAAAATTGTATCGTTAAGATCAATATGCAGTCAGAAAGTTTTATAATTACTATTTATTGTAAATTTATCAGAAAAGCTCAATATTTTTTTGCATTTTTATGGTAATAGATAACTTAAATAGAAGTAATAGTAATAATTTCCTAGTAACTTTTGTTGTTTGAAAAGATTCTACAATTGAAATATTGAGAACTTAATTAATTTTAATGATTTACTTTAACTAATTGAACCAATCAAAACAAAGTTGTTAAAAAGATCTACTCAATAGCGTACTATAAAATTTGATTATAATTGTAAAAATCCATTATTAATTCAGGAGAAACTAGCAATCATTTTTTTTAGAAATGATTTATATAGTAACATGTTACAAAAAAAATTGTAATATTATAGTCTAGTAGTAGCACACTCAAATACAGTAAAAAATTTATTAAATGACAAAGTAAAATGATTTAATTTTGTAGTTGAAACCTATTATATCAAACTTCATTCGTTAATAAATATTTTGTAAACATTATACATTATTGATTTTAATTGTCTTTATGGAGAACATGTAATAACTAACAGTTTAATTGATAAATTAGAATTTTTTTTTCAATTTTTGAGGGTAATATCTTCAACTAGATACGAATTGTAATCATTTGACGTATCGTTGAAAAAAGTAGGTCAAGTTAGAGCAGAGAAAATAAATGATAGTCACAAAAAAATATCTTCTCAGCTTTGCATCGAAGCTAAAACTTAAAATATAGTAAAATAATTTTAATACGAATAAGAAATTTCTTCTTACAAGGGGCGACTAAAGTGATGGGATCCTTGATCTTTTTTGAAGTTATTGAATCTAAATGAGATAAAAATCAAACAAGTTAAAAATTTATACTAACTTAAAAAGAATTAAGAAAAATGTAAAAAATTCATTGCCATACGCAGGTTGGAACCTCGTACCCCAAGCGTGTAAAACATAAATTTTACCAACTCGGCAACCGTATGTTGTTATAGTCGAATGAAAAAATTAGCTATTTAAGCTCAATCAAATTTCAAAGTTATTTTTCTCGACTTAAAAGAAGCAAACAAATTTAAATAAGTTTATCTTTCTATGCTATATTAATTTTAATTTATATAATATATATGAAAATCTGTACTCCCATTAAAAAATTGAAGAAATGTCGAAAATTAGCGATTTTTAAATTTGTAAATTTTTGGGGGATTTCCCCCGTTCACGGGAACGAGGGAATTTTTTTCAATTTTTGAGGGTAATGTCTTCGACTAGATAAGATTTGGAATCTTTTGACATATTGTTCATCAAAATCGGTACAGCGAGAGCTGAGATTGAGCGTTCACAGACACAAAAAAAAAATTTTAAAAAAAACCCAGCACAGTGAGGTCGCGGCATAGTGGGGATGTTGCATAGTTGGGTCCAGTATAGATTTAATCTGACAGTGATTAAAATCACTATCATAAGAAACGCTTCGATGCAAATCAGTAGATAGTGTTTAATTCTAAGAAATTGGTGGATAATTACAAAAGCTACATTATCTGCTAGTTTCTTATTAATACCCTGATTAAGATAAAGTATGTCGAATGAAAAAGGGATTATTAAAAAATATTATTTCTCATAAAAAAATTGTGTTGATTCGTACACTTTTCAATGAGTTATAGCATTATAAGGTTAAAAATGTAACCAACCCAACCTAACATCAACTCCTATTTCCTTAATTATATCCAGATTAGTAATTATTTTAATTATATATTATATAATTTTTATAATTAATTATTTTCAAATTATTATTGATTTTTAATATGTTAAAAGTAATCATTTTGAACCTACTTCTTTTTGTTCTTTAAAGTGAAAGTTTTAATAAAAAAAAAATGAATTTATTACCATAACTTTTAACTCAACTTGCAAGTTTGAAATAAATATTATTAAATAGAAAAAAATGAAATTGGTAGATTATTTCAAAAACAACAATAACACTTATTCCCTTAATTTTACCCCGATTTATAACTATAATATATGAATACATAATAATTACAGTAATTAAATTGAGTATGAAAGTGGTATTCAATAATATAATATTGTAATTTTTACGGAGATATTATAAAAATAAAAAGGAGTTGTATATTCATATACTTTTAATGCGTATACAAATTTAAAGGAATTTATGCAATACTTTTTAATAAAAAAATTTTGTTACTTATGAATAAATACACTAAACAAAAGGAACTTTCATCAGAAAAAAAATATACTTTTCTAAATAAACTTTTCGTGATGTTTTCAAATGTGCAATTAAACTTTTTCTATTACTTCTAAGTTTTAATATTATTACTTATTATTAAAAAATAAGTATTTACATATAAAAAAAAATAATTAAGAACAAAAAAAATTGTATTAAATTAATACTGATTTTGATTTTTAATATGTTAAAGGTAATCATTTTGAACCTATTTTTTATTGTCTTTTAAAGTGAAAGTTTTAATGAAAAATACCTTCTCAGCTTCGCATCGAAGCTAAAAAATGAATTTGTTACCATAACTTATAGTTCAACTTGCAAGTTTGAAATTGACATTATTAAATTGAAAAAAATGAAATTTTTAAGATTAATATGCAATCAGGAAATTTTATAATTACTATTTACAGTACATTTATCAGACAAATTCGCTTTTTTGCATTTTTATCGTAATTNAAAAATTCGATTTTTTTACATTTTTATCGTAATAGATAACTGAAATAGAAAGAATAGTAATCATTTCCTAATAACTTTTGGTGTTTAAAAAGATTCTGCAATTGAAATATTCAGAACTTAATTAATTTTAATAATATACTTTAACTAAATGAACCATTCAAAACAAAGTATTTAAAAAGATTTACTCAATTGAGCATATTATCAAAAATATAATTATAATTGTAAAACTCCATCGTTAACTTCAGGTGAAACTAAAAATCATTTTTTTTTTAAATTTATGATTTATATAGCAACATATTACTAAAAAATTTGGCATATTATAGACTGGTAGTAGCACACAGAAATAGAGTTAAAAAATTAATAAATTATAAAGTAAAATTATTTACTTTTGTAGTTGAATACTTTTATCATATCAAATTTAATTCGACAATAAATAATTTAAGAATATTAAAAATTAATGATTTTAATTGTTTGTATGGACAAATCTAGTTAAGCTACTTTTTATTTGAATAAGGAATATTTTTTTGATTTTTAAGAGTAATAACTTAAACTAATCATTAACTTAAATATCATAAACTTAAATGAATCATTTGACGTATCCTTGAAAAAAGTAGGTCTAGTGAGGGTTGGCAAAATAAATCGTAGCCACAAAAAGAACCACATAGTAAAATAATATTAACATGAATATCAATTTCTTCTCACGAGGGGAGACTATAGTGATAAGATCCTTTATATTTATTGAAGTTATTGAATGTAAATGAGATAAATATCAAATGATTTGAAAATTTTATTCTAACTCAAAAAAAATGCAATATTTTATTGGCCACAGACGGATGATTTGAACCTCGTACCCTAGGCGTTAAAGATCAAGGTGTTACCCATTCGGCAACTATTCGTTGATTTTTGTTGCATGATAAAATTGGCTATTTAAGCTAACTCAAATTTAAAAATTACTTTTTCGACTTTAAAAAAGTAAAAAATGTTAATAAGTATAATATCATATGTCTTATGAACTTTATTCTATGTCAATGAAATTATATAATATTCATGAAAGTCAGTTTATTCCCCTAATAAAATATTTTAAAATAAAATAAAATACAAAACCTAGAATTTTAATAAAAAATAGCATATTTTTAAATACGGTAGCCTTTTGCGCATAGAAGATAGGTCGTCGGGACAAATTTTTTTTTTTCATTTAGTAGTACATAAAATAAGCTTTAATTTGATATATGTTTAAAGGACGCAGTATTTCCGGAACATTTTCAAAAATTAAGTTGAAAAAGTTAGTTTTTGTAAAAAAGTTGCTATTTTAAATCCCCCCCTATGAGCAGGTTATGTGTTAAATTTTCAAAAAAAGATATCAAATGAAAGGGAAATATCAAAGGTTTTAGTTTAAAAAAAAATTATGTTGATTTTTGAAAAAGTAATGGAAGTTTTTTGGAAGCTATTTTTTATAATAGTTTGAACAATCCATAAAGTTGACATTCTTATAAGGTATAAGAGATAAATTGAAAAAGTACTTAATAAATATATCAAGAAATATATGATGAGACTAAAAAACAACAAAAAGATAAGTCCTGAAATTATTTTTATTTTGTACGTAACTGAGTGAGTTATGATAAATGGATCACTTTGTATATTATATTTGATTGGTTTATTGATTAAGATTAAAATTAGTTATATTAAACTAAATTTACCTTGAAAGAATTATTAAGGTAACTAAACATTATTATTTCAATTTAATAATTTATTTTTGAGTACCATACTGGACAATTGAAAATATTTATGTTTTCATACATTGAATAATAATACATAAGTCAATTTTTAGTTTTTGAATTTTAGAATTCATAATTTCCAAAAAAATTTGACAATCATTCATGTAATAAGCATGGAAATTTTAGGAAAAATATTAATTAGTCTAATCTTAAAATAAAAATGTTTAAATTTTACAATTGATTATACATATACAATTAATTTAACTTAATTATTTTATGTTTCAGATGATTGTTCATTGTTTAAAAACAATCTTGCATATATATCTCCAAATTGAGATATATTTTCAATCATAGTTAAACGTAATGAATCTGAATAAGGTTTTGGTACTGAAATTGAAATTGTGTCCCTCCACATTCCGCCATTGTTGTTACGTACAAAAAGCGCTGGAGCTGGTATATGGTCTCTAGTATAAGTCCAAACACAATCTCGAAGAACAATAATAATCTAAAACATTTTAATTTTAAAATCAAAGTATTTTAATTTTTTTTTTCTTATAAATATATTTTAATAATGATTTAAGTATTACATTATACATTTTTAATAATCTTACTTGTTGAGGGGTAAGATTTTGGACTACGACACCAAGAATATCTAAAGGTTTTGGCAAAAGCTGACCAAGTGACATTGTATTTAATAACTTTACGGTATCATTCATTAAATGCTTATGGTTTTTTGCACTTCCTTTTGCATGATTAACTGCTCCCCAATGGTTTATTAAACAAGCACACACTGCACGTAAAAGTACAGAACAATAACAAAGTGCTGGTCTATGTGCAGCTAATATTCCAAGAATAGTCCATAATATTGGCTTAGTACTAATTGTATGATATATATGAACATCTCTTTCGATTGTTACCTTTAAAAAATAAAAATAAAAATAAAACTAAGGTTTTTACAATATAAAACATAAATATGCATATTTAATAACATATTACTTAATTAAATTTTGAATTATACATTATAATAATAGTAATGCTAAATAGAAAAATAACATTTATATGTTTAATATACATCTAAATTAAAGATATTTGAATACTTTGGTAAAATCTTCATCAGGCCATGGTAAACCATTATACATAACATCAGGTGATATAAATTGAACAACTAGCAATGCTAATGACACAACTGTATCCAATGTTGGTTCAAATGAATAGTTATCATCAGATGAATAACAAGATCGTAAAAATGAAACAAGTCTTTGCTCATTAAAACGAACTACTTCAGCTTTAAAAGCAGAAATTTTATACTTAGAATTTTGTTCATCTTTATCAAATTTATTACCAATACATTCACCAAAGTTTATATTATATTCCTAGTAAATAAATGAGAATAAATTAAGTTATTTATAAACAAGGAAGGTCATTTGACAACCTGTTGCAAAAAAGATTCCATTAAGGAAGTTTTTTCAGGTGGTTGAACAATGTAATCATTTCTTCGATTACTTGGCATAATAAACAATAGTGAAAAAGGTTCCTTTAATATTCCATCCAATATATATTTCATAGCTGCCGTTCTAGCAATAGACGAACGATGACTTACAGTATTTATAATCTTATTCATTTTAACACAAGCTTTGAGTTTTAAGATTTCATCTAAAAATAGATAAATGATAAAAAAAATCACTGTTAGATATCATCTCTACTTTCCCAACTATGCCACCTTCCCACAATACCAGAACCTAAATGTGCTGGGCTTTTTTAAATAAATTTTCTAGCCATTTATGAAAAAAAAAAAAAAAGTACAAATAAGAAACAAATTCTGAACATACAACGTAAATAAGTGAACACAACTTGTCATTGATAACTACATCAATTATTGTATGGGGGTAACCATACAATAATTAAACTGATATATGGAATTCAGCAAAATAAACAAAATATTGGTTTTCTAATTTATTTTTAACCACAGTTCTATTCCAATAACCATTATATGTGCCCCCACAGACAGCCAATATTGAACATTAACTGGAATTGTTACAAATAATATTTTATCAACAATTGTATAAAAACAATAAGGTAAAAAGGATGAAACGAAAAAGTACTTAATAATTAATAAATCAAATAATACATTAATATAAAAATACCAAAAAAAATATTCTTAATATGATTATTGTTTTAAGAAAAATTGAGGTCTAACGTTACAAGTATCACTTTGTAAAAATATTTGGAAAAATCTTCTTAAATTTTACATTTTAATATGAATTTTTAAATCTTAGGTTAACCCTTATAAATGTTAAGATAGAGATAGAACATGATAAACTTCATTTAATTTATTTGGACGTAACTATAGAAACTTGGTTGTTTTTAAGGTAGTGAATTAAATGTAAATATTAAACAAATTTTTTTTCCTATTAAAATCCCTACATTATTTACAAATAATACTGTAGAAAATTAATTAATATATTTTTTAAATCTTCACAATAATTTTATACATATTGTTAAAAAATTTACTGGCAGAAAAAAATTAAAACTAATCTTTAAAGGAATATCAAATAATCTAAATATGTTTTGTTTGCCTTTTAAAATTTGTATAAAAACAACCTTATCACAATTCAGAACATATTACTATTAAGTATTGAAGAAAAATGTTCATCCTTTTTGACTACCTAAAAATAGGTTTAACATTTTCCCATTTTTCCTCATTCATACTTTAGATGATTAAACTTTTTGCCCGTTCACCATATATAAAGCTTAAATTTCATACATCAATTTGATAAATTAAAATAGATGTATAATTTATATATTTAATAATACAAACCTTTCTCTTTAAAAAGACAAGTAAAAAAATATAACACCACTGCTTTAACAGAATAAAGAACTTTTGATACTGACATTTCTCGTAATGATAAATTTGAGGATACTTTAAAAAGTATTGATGACAACATATGAGCAGACTCCATGTCTCCATAGTGACAAGACTCAATTATACATCTACATATTTTATCTAGTTGATTAATTACAGCAACAGATACTCCAAGTAATGATACACCATCAATTGAATTGCTTGATTCAAGACTGAACATTTAAATTAATAAAATATTATATATTGAATATTAATATATTGAAAAACTCAAAATTACAAAAATTAATTCTACCATAGTAAATTATAAATGTTATTCCAAACATTATTTAAAGAAATATCACTTTGAACTAAGGCATAAATGAGTCCACTTTCAAACTGTGTTATATTAGTACCAAATGATAAAACTTCTATAAGTGTTTCGATTTTAGTACTAGTATCACAATTGATTAACATATCTGCTATGCATAATGATAAACAGTCCTGGTCTTTAATTGCTAAAACAAAGCAGAGAAAAATTAATATTTCAGTTAAAAATATATATTTAATTAATTAATTACCAGCACAACATAACAATCTTGCTGCTGGTTGAGCTAATTCAACATTATCAGATATTAAATAAAGTTTTATAGTTTGAAGATTTACAACTACTGCTTTTAATACTGGAGGTGATGTTCTATTTGTTCTGGTTACCATTTCTAGTTCAGCTAAAAACTGGTCTAAAATATATTTAATAAAAAATAATTATAACACTGTAATTAGATTAAAATAAAAATCTGTTGATTAATGTAAATACCAAATAATAATTGAGTTCCAGTTTTAAGATTTATAAATTTTGAATTGTCACAGGCAATTAAATCAAACATTAGATTCAAAAAATACTTAATTCCCGTGTCAGAATTTATCAACACTTGAACAATAAGATCTAATAAATTACACTGATCATCAAAATAAATTTTCCAATGTGTACATAAAGGTGCTAGTTTATATAATACTTCAGGTGTAACTAAAAATAACACATCATGGTAAAATTAATACCTTCTCAGCTTCGCATTGAAGCTAAAAAAATTATAATTCATTAGTAATAATGAACAATCAATTTTATTAGAAAGTAATCAAAATAAGAATTAAAAATTAATTTTTTGAAAAAAATGGTCTTATTTGATCAAAAAGTTAATTTCAATGATTATAAAAATTAAAAAATGTAATCATGCCACCATTATTTATTTAAATTAAAACTCTATTTAAAATTAAAAAATATTTAATTCAAAAAGTTCCAAAAAATTGCCAATACATATTTGGAGAACTATGTTACCATTTTCAACGCTAAACACATATATGTATATTTTAAACAAATTTTTTATTTACTTACATTACTTAATATTACTTACATTGTTTTATACTCATAAATATTTGTCTTATTAACCTAATTTTCTTATTTTATAGAAGAAATATTTCAATATTCACTTAAAAAATGTCCACTAAGTTATTATGCAACATAGTAGACCTTTTAGTAAAAATATTTAGGGAAATATAGTTATTATTTAACTATTGTTCAATATATTTTAAATAATTGTTGATATTTATGTTTATATGCACAATTTGAAAATCTAGACCAGATTAGCCCTCCTAGTTCTGTAGTTTTCACTAAAAAAATAACAAAATTACAGATGAATTTATATAGAAATATTTTTTAGGATCAAAAATTAAGTTAAATTTCTCAAACATTTTGTTTAAGCTGTTCCAATTTTTATGGATCTACACAATAGATTGCCTTGGGTATTGAACTTCCTGACATAAAAACCAAGATAATATTTCTTATTTTGGCAAATTTACTCATAATAAATACTGATTAATAATTTTTATTTTACTATTTAATATAAAAGTCTGAAATGGACCCATAAAATTCTTAGAGTTTTTCACTTTATAATGTGTATTGTTGCTACTTAAGTGATTAAGTTCTTCTTAAATTTTTCATAGACTATTTAAGAGGTAGCAATTGTTAATGAAAGTCAATTTGAATTATTAACTGTGTTTTAAAATATTTATTATGTTACAATATTTTCCTATTTTATAATGATTATTTAGAAAAAGGCCAAGCAACTATTTAATATATATTTCATACTCTACAAAGGTAAAGTATAAAAAAAGATAAATAGTGGTCAGATTTTGTATGCAAATATTGAAATTTTACTTTAGTTTTTATAAAGGAATGAATAGGATCATTACTATAAATCAAGTTTTCACATAAAGTTGACTTAAGTAGAGTAGAAGAACATCTTGATAAGTATAAAAGAAAAGGTACTATTGTTATTTTCTCGGCATTCAATTTTTGTAAATCTTCACTTATACTTAACTAAAAAAATTAAGTACATTTAAATATATAATTTTAGTATTGAAAATTTGTTAATTAGAGTTCAATAATTATACATACTTTAAATATTTCTAAAACAACTTCTTTAATAATGCTGGAATATGCTATTGATAGATGATCAAGAATTCTGATGAATGAATTCAATTTTTCTGTCTAAGAAAAATTTTATTGAAAATTTTGCTTAATATATTAAATATAAATAACTAAACTTACATGTTTAAACTTTTTTGTAGTACACATTTCTTTAACACTATACATCAGCATATACTTAACTATTAAAGAAGGAAAACTTTCTCCGATTTGAGCCAATACCCATTCAAAACTAGAACTTTTATAGCCTAACATTGTTTCTAAAAGTAATAAATTTATACATTAAAAAAAATATACATTTGATTCTGTATTCATACCTATCATACAGCTAACCGAATGTTCACCTTCTTCAGAAAGCATTTTAGCAATTGTTCTGTTATTTATATCTACTAATATACATGCTACTGAACACTGTGACCAAAATCTCAACATATCACCTAATGGCATTCTTGCAAACTCATGCACATTGTAGTGTTTAGAAACTTTTCCTAGTAAATAACTATTTTATTAAATATTGTAAAAAATATATTTTACTTATAAAATGAAATTTTATAATTTAATAAATGTTGAAAATAATTTTTATTTTTCATACAATCATTTGTAATGTTTAAATTTTATAATTATTGTTTACCAGAGTTAATAGTTTAGACATATCAAATATATTAAGCTTTAGACAGATTTCAAAAAAAGTGAGCAAAATAAGACACATTAAAAACACTAAAAATTGTATATAAAATATGCATGAATGGTTTATTATAAGAAAATAAATATTCTTAAAAATTAAAATAGCTCAATTTTTGAATCAGTTACTTCTATAATAATAATATTCAATATTGATATTAATAATAAAACAGCTCACATAATGTCACAGATTCAAATTTAATGACAAAGGTGTTTTTTTTTACATATTTTTCTTAATTTTTTTAAAAGTATTTCATATAATTATAAAATTTAGAAATTATTCATTAATTTTTAAATTTATATTAATATGAACTTATTTTATAAGAAATTAATGTTTTTTCTGATATTTGAATATAAAATTATCAATTTATCAATCTTTGATAGTAGACTTTTTCAGGGGTCATATATATATATATACTAGTTTATTTAGGTATATACACAGGTATATGAGAGTGCAATGAAAAAATTAGAGGATTACATATTTCCAGCAAGAAACATGTTCCCTCCCTCCCTTGCCACTACCTACAACATATGATGCACTTTAAGAACCACTTTTGGAGAATCACTTATTTTCCAAAGTAGCATTTTCCATCTCTTGTCTCTTCAATATAGAGGAGGCACCCACCCTTTATACTGTATAAGACAAAAAAAGAACCAGTTTTTTTTTATATCACATATTTTCAGGAGGAACTTGTCTTTCTTGCTCTTATCTCTAATTATCACCCATTCATAAACTATTGGTATACAAGTTAAGACAAGTGAAAGAGGAAGAAAAATCAAGCTCAATAGAAGAAAGTAACCATTTACTTGTCTCTACACATTGCCATGGCAAAGCTGGTTTGACCTACCGCAAAGGATGTTTTACATCAAATTAGAATTGTTTTCCAAACTTACAGATTTTTTTTACATACCTAATAACTTATAAGACCAATGTAAAACTACTGGACACCAAATAGAATGATTTTCTTCAACAAGCTTTAAAAGAGCATCTCTAATACTTGTAACATTTTCAATTACTTCTTGTGGTATAACTGGTGGATCATGTCTAGATGACATACTTGCAGACTCAACCCATGAAGGCTAAATCAGATAAAATGTGATGAAAGCGATAAGTTATCAAAAGAATAAGGCATAAATTAAAAATAAAAGTAACAATAAAAAAAATTTGGAAATGGACTGACCAACCTGAACTTTTAGTTGTTTTAAGTAAGTAGAAATTGCATAATCGAAAAATTTTCCATAATATTCTAGCACAGCATCTAGAGCTGCTGGAAGTATTTTGAGAAGTTCCATTGAATGGTTTATTTGATCAGTTTGAACATTGGTAAAAGGTTGTTTTGTTTCATTTAAAAATTCAGATAATTTTGAAAACTGATCTTCCTGATGTTTTTTCATTATAATAATTTTTAAATATGTATATAAATTTGAGAGTAAAATTAAAAAATTAAATACTCGAAAGTTATTACTAAACTTTGTAAGAAAATTGTTTTATTATAAATACTACAACTCTATTTTATATACATAAATATTAATACAATAATTCACAGTTTTAAATAAAAATAATAACATAACTCTTCCTATGTATTAAAGTTTTTGTTTTTATTTACTTTTAAAATAAAAACATAGCCATTATATGGAATATCATAAATGTCAAAAAGTTAGCAATACATTATATGTAGCAATTTCTTATCAGATATAAGCAATAGTTATCGCCCGGTTTTCATCTAAATATTGAACCGCCAACCACTAGATGACGCTGCTTATTCTACATAACACATTGAATTGTATTAAATATAATATTTCAGAATTTTTGAGACACAATGTATTCTATTAATGTGTGATAAGTGTATACTTATATTAAGTATAAGGCTTTTATAGACAAAATTTCATGCCATTTTTAATAATATATAAAAATACTAAAAGAGCCGTGTTACGGAACGTTGTCAGAATTGAATAAATGTAAACTAAAGTATAACGAGAGTATCTCACGCAGTACACAAGTATAAAATGTTGGTTAGGTTGCAATTCTGGTCCCTTTAGTATTATATAGCATTAAAAATTGTATGAAATTTCACGTTATTTATTTATTTTTTTTTTGTGTTTGTTACTACTTTTTCTCGGTTCGTACTGGACTAGTTTTTCTTGACGTACGTCAAAAGATCACAAATCTAAACAAATCAGATCTAGTTGAAGACATTACCCTCGAAAATTAACAATTTTTCCCACGTTCCCATAAAAGGTGGAAATACCCAAAAAATTACGATTTTTAAAATCGGTCAACTTTTACATTTCTTTATTTAAACTGCCATAAATTATTAAAAAATTAACAAATTAAAATAATTTTTTTTTTTATTAGAACAGAATTTCCCTTTTTATTTTTGATATAATTTTTTTGAAAATCTGACACTTTTGTATATAGGGAGAGGAATCAAAATATAATATTTATATCCCTTTTTCATTCAACATACTGTATCTTAATCAGGATATAAATAAGGAAATAGAAGATCATGTAGCTTTTTGAATAATCCATCAATTTTTTGAAATTAAACACTATCAAAAGATTTGCATCGAAGCGTTTTTTATGATAGTGATTTTAATTACTGTCAGATATCATTATACTTGATCCAACTATGCAACATAACCACTGTGCCGCAACACCCCTCCTGTGCTGGGTTTTTTTTATTTTGATAATTTCTAATTAGAAACACTAAAAAAAAATTTTTTATAAAGTTATTGTTGATTTTTAATATGTTAAAAATAACACAAACACAAAGAATGACAGTACATATAAGATGTTTCAAAATGTCAAAGTTATGGTTGCTTATTTTTTTGTCCAAATACCATCAGCATATCTTCCAACGTAAAATAGTCAATAAATAATATACCCAGATGGAAAGGATAGACCAAAATGCCTTTGTAAAAAAATACATAATTATGCTACTGCTTATGTGAGATACACTATCAGTTTTGATGAATATTAAAGAATGAGGAGATAATAAAAAAAAGATTATCTCAAAGATTCATCATTGCATCAATCCAACAATAGTCACCGATGTGTAGAGTGTGGAGATCCAAAGGAACAATAAAATTAACTAACTTTAACAAGGTATATAAAATAAAATACAATTTTGGATTTTTTGAAAAGCCTATTCAACTTTTTAATATCTTATTTTGATTTAATTAAGAATTAAAAAAAAAACAATTATGACAAATGGGTAATAGTGATAGTCAATTTTTTTTAAAAATTATCATTGATGTATCAGTTGAAACTAAGAGAACCAAAGGTGTATTTAAAAAAAAATAATTATTAAGTAAATTTAATATAAAATTAAAGCAACAAAAGGTAAAAAGAAGAAAATTGTATAAAATTATTATTTAATAATTTATTATCACATCTCAAAAATTAAAAACAATTTTACTCAGGTAATAATTTTGTACTTTTTTTTTTTTTTTATCACATTTGTTTTATTTAGAGTAAAATTAAACTATTATTTACAATTTTGTAAAAAAATGAAAGATATTACTTCTGTAACATCATTCACTATAAATATTTTAGTCAGCCTACCATAGTAAAATTTTCAAGTCAATCACACAGAATTGACACTGGTAGTGAATAATAGTACTAGTAATAGTTCTGCATTAGCAAATAATACTACTGGAAAACCATCTATAATATTTATAATCAATGGTTTTATCCTTCATAAGTAACAGACCACATAGTAGGTAGATATTTTGGTTTCATTGTATCAACAAAATGTTGTCGCCACATTGCCTTCATTTCATTAAGTGTACCTCGCTCCATAAAGTATTTTACCACTTTTTCAGCTGCCTTATTATGTTCTAAATTACAATCATATCTTGAAAAACATATATTTAAAATAATATTAGTATTGACATTTTTTATAAAAAAAATATATTTAATATTTAAACATTATTAAATCTATCTATTCCCACAAAACCTATTATCTGCTAAAATATAATTTTACAAACTTTCAAAAAAAAAAATAATAATAATTTTTATCAATAGATTTTAATGAACATTGCTATTATATGATTTAACAGATAAACTAGTATAAATATGCATAATATCATTTCATAATGTAAAATTTTCAAATAAAATTTCATATATTATGAAAATCATAAAATATCAGATAATAGTTTTACACAATATAGATTACTTACTTTAGGGATTTTATGTTCAGCAAATAACCTAGAAATGTGTCTGATAAAAGATCTGCTCTTATTTTATAAATTTCAGCTACTTCTTGTTTCAATTTTTTAGAAATATTTTCTGGAATTTTACTATGTGATTTTAACAATGTTTTGGCCAAGTGTTTAGAACGCATTATTTTAGTATACATGGGAATCTTAAGTAAACAAATATAAAGTTATTAAAATAAACTTGTATTAAATATATTTTAAATATTCAAATATTTTAATAATATATTACCATACTATATTTTTTTGAATTTATTTCAACCACATTACACTTTTGAAACAATCTATTACGTATTTCAAAGTCAAACGTATTTGCCTTAACATGGCACCAATAGCATAACAATAATGTATCATGTGGTATGTGACTTTTATACTCAGCTGTAACAAAAAGTAATATATACACTATAAAAAAATTGGATAAAATATATTTTTAGACTGTGTTATACATACTAGGCATATGTCGGATAAATTCTTTAGGTATAATACTTTTTTTTCTAAAATGTTCAGTGCGGCCACAAACAGTACATATATTATGCCGAAATAAAACAGAAAATGCATCTTTTTTATGTTTAATATCAGCTGGAAAGTTAAGTCTTATGGTTCTAGGATTTTCATTAACTAATTTAGCTAATCCTTGACTAATATACCTGTAAAAAGGCACTATACATTAATTAAAACAAATTAAATGAAAGAATTGTAAAAACCCTATAATAACAAATAAAAATGGACAATTCTATATCATTTGAAAATAATTATTCCTATAACTCACCAGAGGAAACTTCTATACCTAAATTAATAATACTTTTCTTCCTTAAAATTTAGTCCTTTTTATTTGTGTGAATGAAAAATCAGAATAATGAAAAAATTTTAGTTTTGTCATTACTCTTGCTAAAAGATTATGTAAAATACATACCAATCAACTTTTTTATGACTGCAAGTAGACATAATATTGCCATCAAAATTTTCCATTAAGCAATTGTCATAGACCAATGATGCTTTAATTGTTGATGTAGAAAATGAGCGAATATTTGGTTTTGGTTTTATTTTTATACCATTAGATTTGTTATTTTTAAATGGTAAATTTTTATACTTCTCATATTTTTCAATAAAAGAATTCCATTTTTTCTTATTGGACCAATAAAACCAAAACTGCCATGGAATCTATTTAATTCAATTAATAAAATAATTTAATTTTACTTTGGATAAATAAATTAAGTAACTTACTATTTTATTTCTAAGTTGTTCAAATATTTTTACAGCAACATAAGCATCTAATGCCGCATATTGAATTTGTCGTTCAGTCAATATTTCTGTTTCCCAATAGCTGGCTCTTACTCGCCAATCTTTATCTAATTCACAACCAAGTAATTTATATGAAAGAGCTGCCAAACTCCTTTCAATAAGACCACAATCTTTTGCTATGTACCTTAAATCAATGTACCCAGAAATTTCAATATTATAGTCATTCATTAAAAGTTGAGCATCATCTGAAATAGCTACACCAACTTTTAACACTTGTCCATTATTTAAAAGTTTCTACAAAAAACAACATAGATTCATTAGAACATCAATAAGCAAAAATAAATATACATTTTATAGCTTACTTTCAGTGTAGGGGATATTGTTTTTAACTTATATAACCGAATCAATGAACACATTCCATCATAATCGGCAATTTGAAGAATAGCTATTGGTCGTCGAATTTCATTTTCAGTCACCCACTCGCAATCGAGTCCTAGGATTGGTACGTTTTTGCAAGACCTGAAAATGAATATATGAATTCCTCAAAATTAATTAAAAAAATTAAAACCTAACAACAAAACAATTACTTTTCCAAATTTGTTGCTATTTTTTCACACTCATCAATTGAATCAATTATATTAATTTGACGAGTGCGTAACATTACAAATGATTTTAAAAAAGGAATTTTCGAACATATCTTGATCATTATCAATTTTAGGTAGGAAAAGGACATGTTTTTCACAAATCCTTAAAACAGGAATATATTTTTTTAATTGTTATCAGTATCTGTTATCTTATCACAGATTAAGTAAAATAAACTTAAGTGTGTTCTATTTATATTAAAATCTTAGCATCGTACATAAGAATCTATAAATATTAAAATAATGCCATTGCTTCTGAATAATCGTTTTTTAAAACACTATTTCGGAAGTTATTGACATTTTTAAATATAACTATATAAGAATGAAGAGTGCGACCTAGTAATGTCTGATAATAAATAATATACTACCGTCGTACCTTCAGTCTATATTAGTTTCAATGCAAAGCTGAGAAGGTATTATTAATTTTACCATGATGTAATTTTTTTTTTTTGTGTGTGTCTGTTACCACTTTTTCTCAGCTCTTACCAAACCGATTTCTTTTAACGATACGTCAAAAGATCACAAATTGTATCTAGTCGAAGACATTACTTTCAAAAACTGAAAAAAATTTCCCTCGTTCCACGTAAATAGGAGAAATCTTTAAAAATTTACAATTTTAAAATTATTTAAATTTCATCATATGACCATCACCCCTGGATACTTTAACTGTGTGGTTTCATCTAAATTTAATATAATGGTTAAGAACATTAGTTTTAAAATCAAAAATATTTTTCCTTCAACTTATTATTTTTTCCATCCTAAAATAAGTATGCTTTTTAAATTCTTTCTTCTTTTTCCTGCCCTTAATCCCAACTACTTGGGATCGACAACCATTATCCTAAACTTCCACTCGACATGATCTCCCACATCATCTATGCTCACATCAGCCGTCTTCATATCGCATTCAATAACATCCTTCCATCTCTTTTTTGGTCATCCTCTACTTCTTCTTCCTTAAACATTAATTTCTATAACTGTACTTACAGCTTCCGATTTCTCTCTCCTCACAACATAAACAAATCATCTAAGTCTATTTTCTCTCATCTTATCCACGATTACACCCAACCCAACACGACTACACCTATACTCCCTCTTATATGCTCGTTCCTTATCCTATCTTCTCTAGTCACTCCACTCATCCATCTAAGCATTCTCATCTCTACTATTCTCATTCTCTACTCTACTTTCTTGTCAATTGCCCAACACTCTGAACCATACATCATAGCTGGCCTTATTACAGTCTTGTAGAATTTACCTTTTAGCCTCATTGGAATTATTTTATTGCATAAGACACCAACCAGGTGCTTCTCTCCATTTCAATCACTTGCACTTAATTCTATGTCAATAACTTCGCATTTTACACAATTGATCCTAAATATTTAAAACTTTCCACCTCTCCATTCACGTCCTCGCCTATTGTCACTGGTCTTTTTATTTTACTTATCTTGTGTTCTCATTTGTTAAACTTGTATTTTATATACTTAGTCATACTCCAACTTATTCTTAATCCCTTTCCTCTAAAAGCTAATATCCATATCTCTATGCTTTTTAAATTCTTTAAGATTTTTTTTAAAAAATAATATGGCATCAGTGTCCAGTATTGTTGGAAACTCGGAAACTATGAAAGAAATTTGCTTGCTGATTGAGAATAGAAGACAGGTTTCTTGCTATCTGAGTAAGAATTTTCCACTAAGCTATTCAGCGGCCATACTAATTCACGAGTGTCATAAGTGGTTAATAACATTATTAGCTTCGTTTACCATCCTTCTGTCATTACATAAGTAAAAATGTTTTATCCTCTTCAATAAAAGTCAATTCCAGCACATTTGAATTGAATACATACAATTTTTAAAATTTTCATATAAAATGCTGTTCATTTCAGCATGTCATTCTAGCTTCTTTCTAAAATAAGTCGACTTTTTTAATAACCAATTTAAAGCTTTTACGTTACTTTAATACACATATAATAGCGTTAAGTACCTGTCTGTTAGTTGGTAAATTATTTCCGAGATTATTAACTAATATAAGATAATTCTCATATTATTTTCGCAAATTTATTTGGTTTATGTTAATATACTCCTGATTATTAATGTATATTATTACAATAAAATACAATTACTGATTATTATAATTAACACTGACTATTCATATCGGTAGTAGTAGATAGTTCTCATAGTAGAACATGGTGAATTTTTTTTTTTTAATATCGTTGTACACTTCAAAAGCTTTAATTAGATATAGGTTTTAAGTGGTCAAATATTCCGGAACATTTTCTAAAATTAAGAGAAAAAGATTTTTATATGCGTGGGTGGTCTCTTAAAGTACTTAGATTTTTTATGAATAGTTTATAAAAATAAAGCTTTATGTGTTTAGTATACATTATTAAAATTTAATTAAGATCAGTGCAATTAAAAAAAAATTTGAAAATGGAATTTTTTATGGTAGTATAATTTTGAGATATTTTTTAAAATTCCTAAAATCGAGAAAATTTTTCAAATTTTTAGAGTAGAGGGGTTCAAACTAAATTAAAATCTATTTTTTTTAGTGCATAAATCAACAAAATCGGTCCAGTGAAAGCTATGAATTTTTATGTGCAAACATAAAAAACGGTAGCACAGTGGGGTCGAGGCACAGTGTAGACGAGGCATAGATAGGACAAGTATAGATGATATCTGACAGTGATTAAAATCACGATCATAAGAAACGCTTCGATGCAAATCTGTAGATAGTGTTTCATTTATAGAAATTGGTGGATTATTCCAAAAGCAACATCAACTCTTATTTCTTTGATTATATCCT